>NW_027618403.1:0-74018 GCF_964187855.1 Myxine glutinosa | reverse complement strand
CACTAACACAAGTGCGAAAAGTGGTTTTTCAACACTAACACAAGTGCGAAAAGTGCTTTTTCCACACTAATACAAGTGCAAAAGTGGTTTCCTGCACCAACACAAGTGCGAAAAGTGGTTTTTCAACACGAACACAAGTGCGAAAAGTCATTTTCAACACTATCACGAGTGCAAAAAGTGTTTTTTCCACACTAATACAAGTGCAAAAGTGGTTTCCTGCACCAACACAAGTGCAAAAAGTGGTTTTTCAACACTAACACAAGTGCGAAAAGTGGTTTTTCAACACTAACACAAGTGCGAAAAGTGGTTTTTCAACACTAACACAAGTGCGAAAAGTGGTTTTTTCCACACTAATACAAGTGCAAAAGTGGTTTCCTGCACCAACACAAGTACGGAAAGTGGTTTTTCAACACTAACACAAGTGCGAAAAGTGGTTTTTCAACACTAACACAAGTGCGAAAAGTGGTTTTTCCACACTAATACAAGTGCAAATGTGGTTTCCTGCACCAACACAAGTGCGAAAAGTGGTTTTTCAACACTAACACAAGTGCGAAAAGTGGTTTTTCAACACTAACACAAGTGCGAAAAGTGGTTTTTCAACACTAACACAAGTGCGAAAAGTGGTTTTTCCACACTAATACAAGTGCAAAAGTGGTTTCCTGCACCAACACAAGTGCGAAAAGTGGTTTTTCAACACTAACACAAGTGCGAAAAGTGGATTTTCCACACTAAAACAAGTGCAAATGTGGTTTCCTGCACCAACACAAGTGCGAAAAGTGGTTTTTCAACACTAACACAAGTGCGAAAAAGTGGTTTTTCCACACGAATACAAGTGCAAAAGTGGTTTCCTGAACCAACACAAGTGCGAAAAGTGGTTTTTCAACACTAACACAAGTGCGAAAAGTGGTTTTTCAACACTAACACAAGTGCGAAAAGTGGTTTTTCCATACTAATACAAGTGCGAAAAGTGGTTTTTCAAAACTAACACAAGTGCGAAAAGTGGTTTTTCAACACTAACACAAGTGCGAAAAGTGGTTTTTCAACACTAACACAAGTGCGAAAAGTATTTTTTCCACACTAATACAAGTGCAAAAATGGTTTCCTGCACCAACACAAGTGCGAAAAGTGGTTTTTCAACACTAACATAAGTGCGAAAAGTGGTTTTTCAACACTATCACAAGTGCAAAAAGTGTTTTTTCCACACTAATACAAGTGCAAAAGTGGTTTCCTGCACCAACACAAGTGCGAAAAGTGTTTTTTCAACACGAACACAAGTGCGAAAAGTGGTTTTTCAACACTAACACAAGTGCGAAAAGTGGTTTTTCAACACTAACACAAGTGCGAAAAGTGGTTTTTCAACACTAACACAAGTGCGAAAAGTGTTTTTTCCACACTAATACAAGTGCAAAAGTGGTTTCCTGCACCAACACAAGTGCGAAAGTGGTTTTTCAACACTAACACAAGTGCGAAAAGTGGTTTTTCAACACTAACACAAGTGCGAAAAGTGGTTTTTCAACACTAACACAAGTGCGAAAAGTGGTTTTCCACACTAATACAAGTGCAAAAGTGGTTTCCTGCACCAACACAAGTGCGAAAAGTGTTTTTTCAACACTAACACAAGTGCGAAAAGTGGTTTTTCAACACTAACACAAGTGCGAAAAGTGTTTTTTCAACACTAACACAAGTGCGAAAAGTGGTTTTTCCACACTAATACAAGTGCAAAAGTGGTTTCCTGCACCAACACAAGTGCGAAAAGTGGTTTTTCAACACGAACACAAGTGCGAAAAGTGGTTTTTCGAAACTATCACAAGTGCAAAAAGTGTTTTTTCCACACTAATACAAGTGCAAAAGTGGTTTCCTGCACCAACACAAGTGCGAAAAGTGGTTTTTCAACACTAACACAAGTGCGAAGTGGTTTTTCAACACTAACACAAGTGCGAAAAGTGGTTTTTCAACACTAACACAAGTGCGAAAAGTGGTTTTTCCACACTAATACAAGTGCAAAAGTGGTTTCCTGCACCAACACAAGTGCGAAAAGTTGTTTTTCAACACTAACACAAGTGCGAAAAGTGGTTTTTCAACACTAACACAAGTGCGAAAAGTGGTTTTTCAACACTATCGCAAGTGCAAAAAGTGTTTTTTCCACACTAATACAAGTGCAAAAGTGGTTTCCTGCACCAACACAAGTGCGAAAAGTTGTTTTTCAACACTAACACAAGTGCGAAAAGTGGTTTTTCAACACTAACACAAGTGCGAAAAGTGGTTTTTCAACACTATCGCAAGTGCAAAAAGTGTTTTTTCCACACTAATACAAGTGCAAAAGTGGTTTCCTGCACCAACACAAGTGCGAAAAGTGTTTTTTCAACACTAACACAAGTGCGAAAAGTGGTTTTTCAACACTAACACAAGTGCGAAAAGTGGTTTTTCAACACTAACACAAGTGCGAAAAGTGGTTTTTCCACACTAATACAAGTGCAAAAGTGGTTTCCTCCACCAACACAAGTGCGAAAAGTGGTTTTTCAACACTAACACAAGTGCGAAAAGTGGTTTTTCAACACTAACAGAAGTGCGAAAAGTGGTTTTCCAACACTAACACAAGTGCGAAAAGTGGTTTTTCAACACTAACACAAGTGCGAAAAGTGGTTTTTCAACACTAATACAAGTGCAAAAGTGGTTTCCTGCACCAACACAAGTGCGAAAAGTGGTTTTTCAACACTAACACAAGTGCGAAAAGTGGTTTTTCAACACTAACACAAGTGCAAAAAGTGATTTTCCACACTAACACAAGTGCGAAAAGTGGTTTTTCCACACTAATACAAGTGCAAAAGTGGTTTCCTGCACCAACACAAGTGCGAAAAGTGGTTTTTCAACACTAACACAAGTGCGAAAAGTGGTTTTTCAACACTAACACAAGTGCGAAAAGTTGTTTTTCCACACTAATACAAGTGTAAAAGTGGTTTCCTGCACCAACACAAGTGTGAAAAGTGGTTTTTCAACACTAACACAAGTGCGAAAAGTGTTTTTTCCACACTAATACAAGTGCAAAAGTGGTTTCCTGCACCAACACAAGTGCGAAAAGTGGTTTTTCAACACTAACACAAGTGCAAAAAGTGGTTTTTCAACACTAACACAAGTGCGAAAAGTGGTTTTTCAACACTAACACAAGTGCGAAAAGTGGTTTTACCACACTAATACAAGTGCAAAAGTGGTTTCCTGCACCAACACAAGTGCGAAAATTGGTTTTTCAACACTAACACAAGTGCGAAAAGTGGTTTTTCAACACTAACACAAGTGCAAAAAGTGGTTTTTCCACACTAATACAAGTGCAAAAGTGGTTTCCTTCACCAACACAAGTGCGAAAAGTGGTTTTTCAACACTAACACAAGTGCGAAAAGTGGTTTTTCAACACTAACACAAGTGCGAAAAGTGGTTTTTCAACACTAACACAAGTGCGAAAAGTGGTTTTTCAACACTAACACAAGTGCGAAAAGTGTTTTTTCCACACTAATACAAGTGCAAAAGTGGTTTCCTGCACCAACACAAGTGCGAAAAGTGTTTTTTCAACACTAACACAAGTGCGAAAAGTGGTTTTTCAACACTAACACAAGTGCGAAAAGTGTTTTTTCAACACTAACACAAGTGCGAAAAGTGGTTTTTCCACACTAATACAAGTGCAAAAGTGGTTTCCTGCACCAACACAAGTGCGAAAAGTGGTTTTTCAACACTAACACAAGTGCGAAAAGTGGTTTTTCACACTAATACAAGTGCAAAAGTGGTTTCCTGCACCAACACAAGTGCGAAAAGTGGTTTTTCAACACTAACACAAGTGCGAAAAGTGGTTTTTCAACACTAACACAAGTGCGAAAAGTGGTTTTTCAACACTAACACAAGTGCGAAAAGTGTTTTTCCCACACTAATACAAGTGCAAAAGTGGTTTCCTGCACCAACACAAGTGCGAAAAGTGTTTTTTCAACACTAACACAAGTGCGAAAAGTGGTTTTTCAACACTAACACAAGTGCGAAAAGTGGTTTTTCAACACTAACACAAGTGCGAAAAGTGGTTTTTCCACACTAATACAAGTGAAAAAGTGGTTTCCTGCACCAACACAAGTGCGAAAAGTGGTTTTTCAACACTAACACAAGTGCGAAAAGTGGTTTTTCACACTAATACAAGTGCAAAAGTGGTTTCCTGCACCAACACAAGTGCGAAAAGTGGTTTTTCAACACTAACACAAGTGCGAAAAGTGGTTTTTCAACACTAACACAAGTGCGAAAAGTGGTTTTTCAACACTAACACAAGTGCGAAAAGTGTTTTTCCCACACTAATACAAGTGCAAAAGTGGTTTCCTGCACCAACACAAGTGCGAAAAGTGGTTTTTCAACACTAACACAAGTGCGAAAAGTGCTTTTTCCACACTAATACAAGTGCAAAAGTGGTTTCCTGCACCAACACAAGTGCGAGAAGTGGTTTTTCAACACGAACACAAGTGCGAAAAGTCGTTTTTCAACACTATCACAAGTGCAAAAAGTGTTTTTTCCACACTAATACAAGTGCAAAAGTGGTTTCCTGCACCAACACAAGTGCAAAAAGTGGTTTTTCAACACTAACACAAGTGCGAAAAGTGGTTTTTCAACACTAACACAAGTGCGAAAAGTGGTTTTTCAACACTAACACAAGTGCGAAAAGTGTTTTTTCCACACTAATACAAGTGCAAAAGTGGTTTCCTGCACCAACACAAGTGCGAAAAGTGGTTTTTCAACACTAACACAAGTGCGAAAAGTGGTTTTTCAACACTAACACAAGTGCGAAAAGTGGTTTTTCCACACTAATACAAGTGCAAATGTGGTTTCCTGCACCAACACAAGTGCGAAAAGTGGTTTTTCAACACTAACACAAGTGCGAAAAGTGGTTTTTCAACACTAACACAAGTGCGAAAAGTGGTTTTTCAACACTAACACAAGTGCGAAAAGTGGTTTTTCCACACTAATACAAGTGCAAAAGTGGTTTCCTGCACCAACACAAGTGCGAAAAGTGGTTTTTCAACACTAACACAAGTGCGAAAAGTGGTTTTTCAACACTAACACAAGTGCAAAAAGTGGTTTTTCCACACTAATACAAGTGCAAAAGTGGTTTCCTTCACCAACACAAGTGCGAAAAGTGGTTTTTCAACACTAACACAAGTGCGAAAAGTGGTTTTTCAACACTAACACAAGTGCGAAAAGTGGTTTTTCAACACTAACACAAGTGCGAAAAGTGGTTTTTCAACACTAACACAAGTGCGAAAAGTGTTTTTTCCACACTAATACAAGTGCAAAAGTGGTTTCCTGCACCAACACAAGTGCGAAAAGTGTTTTTTCAACACTAACACAAGTGCGAAAAGTGGTTTTTCAACACTAACACAAGTGCGAAAAGTGTTTTTTCAACACTAACACAAGTGCGAAAAGTGGTTTTTCCACACTAATACAAGTGCAAAAGTGGTTTCCTGCACCAACACAAGTGCGAAAAGTGGTTTTTCAACACGAACACAAGTGCGAAAAGTGGTTTTTCAAAACTATCACAAGTGCAAAAAGTGTTTTTTCCACACTAATACAAGTGCAAAAGTGGTTTCCTGCACCAACACAAGTGCGAAAAGTGGTTTTTCAACACTAACACAAGTGCGAAAAGTGGTTTTTCAACACTAACACAAGTGCGAAAATTGTTTTTTCCACACTAATACAAGTGCAAAAGTGGTTTCCTGCACCAACACAAGTGCGAAAAATGTTTTTTCAACACTAACACAAGTGCGAAAAGTGGTTTTTCAACACTAACACAAGTGCGAAAAGTGGTTTTTCAACACTAACACAAGTGCGAAAAGTGGTTTTTCCACACTAATACAAGTGCAAAAGTGGTTTCCTGCACCAACACAAGTGCGAAAAGTGGTTTTTCAACACTAACACAAGTGCGAAAAGTGGTTTTTCACACTAATACAAGTGCAAAAGTGGTTTCCTGCACCAACACAAGTGCGAAAAGTGGTTTTTCAACACTAACACAAGTGCGAAAAGTGGTTTTTCAACACTAACACAAGTGCGAAAATTGTTTTTTCCACACTAATACAAGTGCAAAAGTGGTTTCCTGCACCAACACAAGTGCGAAAAGCGTTTTTTCAACACTAACACAAGTGCGAAAAGTGGTTTTTCAACACTAACACAAGTGCGAAAAGTGGTTTTTCAACACTAACACAAGTGCGAAAAGTGGTTTTTCCACACTAATACAAGTGCAAAAGTGGTTTCCTGCACCAACACAAGTGCGAAAAGTGGTTTTTCAACACTAACACAAGTGCGAAAAGTGGTTTTTCACACTAATACAAGTGCAAAAGTGGTTTCCTGCACCAACACAAGTGCGAAAAGTGGTTTTTCAACACTAACACAAGTGCGAAAAGTGGTTTTTCAACACTAACACAAGTGCGAAAAGTGGTTTTTCAACACTAACACAAGTGCGAAAAGTGTTTTTCCCACACTAATACAAGTGCAAAAGTGGTTTCCTGCACCAACACAAGTGCGAAAAGTGGTTTTTCAACACTAACACAAGTGCGAAAAGTGCTTTTTCCACACTAATACAAGTGCAAAAGTGGTTTCCTGCACCAACACAAGTGCGAAAAGTGGTTTTTCAACACGAACACAAGTGCGAAAAGTCGTTTTTCAACACTATCACAAGTGCAAAAAGTGTTTTTTCCACACTAATACAAGTGCAAAAGTGGTTTCCTGCACCAACACAAGTGCAAAAAGTGGTTTTTCAACACTAACACAAGTGCGAAAAGTGGTTTTTCAACACTAACACAAGTGCGAAAAGTGGTTTTTCAACACTAACACAAGTGCGAAAAGTATTTTTTCCACACTAATACAAGTGCAAAAATGGTTTCCTGCACCAACACAAGTGCGAAAAGTGGTTTTTCAACACTAACATAAGTGCGAAAAGTGGTTTTTCAACACTATCACAAGTGCAAAAAGTGTTTTTTCCACACTAATACAAGTGCAAAAGTGGTTTCCTGCACCAACACAAGTGCGAAAAGTGGTTTTTCAACACGAACACAAGTGCGAAAAGTGGTTTTTCAACACTAACACAAGTGCGAAAAGTGGTTTTTCAACACTAACACAAGTGCGAAAAGTGGTTTTTCAACACTAACACAAGTGCGAAAAGTGTTTTTTCCACACTAATACAAGTGCAAAAGTGGTTTCCTGCACCAACACAAGTGCGAAAGTGGTTTTTCAACACTAACACAAGTGCGAAAAGTGGTTTTTCAACACTAACACAAGTGCGAAAAGTGGTTTTTCAACACTAACACAAGTGCGAAAAGTGGTTTTCCACACTAATACAAGTGCAAAAGTGGTTTCCTGCACCAACACAAGTGCGAAAAGTGTTTTTTCAACACTAACACAAGTGCGAAAAGTGGTTTTTCAACACTAACACAAGTGCGAAAAGTGTTTTTTCAACACTAACACAAGTGCGAAAAGTGGTTTTTCCACACTAATACAAGTGCAAAAGTGGTTTCCTGCACCAACACAAGTGCGAAAAGTGGTTTTTCAACACGAACACAAGTGCGAAAAGTGGTTTTTCAAAACTATCACAAGTGCAAAAAGTGTTTTTTCCACACTAATACAAGTGCAAAAGTGGTTTCCTGCACCAACACAAGTGCGAAAAGTGGTTTTTCAACACTAACACAAGTGCGAAAAGTGGTTTTTCAACACTAACACAAGTGCGAAAAGTGGTTTTTCCACACTAATACAAGTGCAAATGTGGTTTCCTGCACCAACACAAGTGCGAAAAGTGGTTTTTCAACACTAACACAAGTGCGAAAAGTGGTTTTTCAACACTAACACAAGTGCGAAAAGTGGTTTTTCAACACTAACACAAGTGCGAAAAGTGGTTTTTCCACACTAATACAAGTGCAAAAGTGGTTTCCTGCACCAACACAAGTGCGAAAAGTGGTTTTTCAACACTAACACAAGTGCGAAAAGTGGTTTTTCAACACTAACACAAGTGCAAAAAGTGGTTTTTCCACACTAATACAAGTGCAAAAGTGGTTTCCTTCACCAACACAAGTGCGAAAAGTGGTTTTTCAACACTAACACAAGTGCGAAAAGTGGTTTTTCAACACTAACACAAGTGCGAAAAGTGGTTTTTCAACACTAACACAAGTGCGAAAAGTGGTTTTTCAACACTAACACAAGTGCGAAAAGTGTTTTTTCCACACTAATACAAGTGCAAAAGTGGTTTCCTGCACCAACACAAGTGCGAAAAGTGTTTTTTCAACACTAACACAAGTGCGAAAAGTGGTTTTTCAACACTAACACAAGTGCGAAAAGTGTTTTTTCAACACTAACACAAGTGCGAAAAGTGGTTTTTCCACACTAATACAAGTGCAAAAGTGGTTTCCTGCACCAACACAAGTGCGAAAAGTGGTTTTTCAACACGAACACAAGTGCGAAAAGTGGTTTTTCAAAACTATCACAAGTGCAAAAAGTGTTTTTTCCACACTAATACAAGTGCAAAAGTGGTTTCCTGCACCAACACAAGTGCGAAAAGTGGTTTTTCAACACTAACACAAGTGCGAAAAGTGGTTTTTCAACACTAACACAAGTGCGAAAATTGTTTTTTCCACACTAATACAAGTGCAAAAGTGGTTTCCTGCACCAACACAAGTGCGAAAAATGTTTTTTCAACACTAACACAAGTGCGAAAAGTGGTTTTTCAACACTAACACAAGTGCGAAAAGTGGTTTTTCAACACTAACACAAGTGCGAAAAGTGGTTTTTCCACACTAATACAAGTGCAAAAGTGGTTTCCTGCACCAACACAAGTGCGAAAAGTGGTTTTTCAACACTAACACAAGTGCGAAAAGTGGTTTTTCACACTAATACAAGTGCAAAAGTGGTTTCCTGCACCAACACAAGTGCGAAAAGTGGTTTTTCAACACTAACACAAGTGCGAAAAGTGGTTTTTCAACACTAACACAAGTGCGAAAATTGTTTTTTCCACACTAATACAAGTGCAAAAGTGGTTTCCTGCACCAACACAAGTGCGAAAAGCGTTTTTTCAACACTAACACAAGTGCGAAAAGTGGTTTTTCAACACTAACACAAGTGCGAAAAGTGGTTTTTCAACACTAACACAAGTGCGAAAAGTGGTTTTTCCACACTAATACAAGTGCAAAAGTGGTTTCCTGCACCAACACAAGTGCGAAAAGTGGTTTTTCAACACTAACACAAGTGCGAAAAGTGGTTTTTCACACTAATACAAGTGCAAAAGTGGTTTCCTGCACCAACACAAGTGCGAAAAGTGGTTTTTCAACACTAACACAAGTGCGAAAAGTGGTTTTTCAACACTAACACAAGTGCGAAAAGTGGTTTTTCAACACTAACACAAGTGCGAAAAGTGTTTTTCCCACACTAATACAAGTGCAAAAGTGGTTTCCTGCACCAACACAAGTGCGAAAAGTGGTTTTTCAACACTAACACAAGTGCGAAAAGTGCTTTTTCCACACTAATACAAGTGCAAAAGTGGTTTCCTGCACCAACACAAGTGCGAAAAGTGGTTTTTCAACACGAACACAAGTGCGAAAAGTCGTTTTTCAACACTATCACAAGTGCAAAAAGTGTTTTTTCCACACTAATACAAGTGCAAAAGTGGTTTCCTGCACCAACACAAGTGCAAAAAGTGGTTTTTCAACACTAACACAAGTGCGAAAAGTGGTTTTTCAACACTAACACAAGTGCGAAAAGTGGTTTTTCAACACTAACACAAGTGCGAAAAGTATTTTTTCCACACTAATACAAGTGCAAAAATGGTTTCCTGCACCAACACAAGTGCGAAAAGTGGTTTTTCAACACTAACATAAGTGCGAAAAGTGGTTTTTCAACACTATCACAAGTGCAAAAAGTGTTTTTTCCACACTAATACAAGTGCAAAAGTGGTTTCCTGCACCAACACAAGTGCGAAAAGTGGTTTTTCAACACGAACACAAGTGCGAAAAGTGGTTTTTCAACACTAACACAAGTGCGAAAAGTGGTTTTTCAACACTAACACAAGTGCGAAAAGTGGTTTTTCAACACTAACACAAGTGCGAAAAGTGTTTTTTCCACACTAATACAAGTGCAAAAGTGGTTTCCTGCACCAACACAAGTGCGAAAGTGGTTTTTCAACACTAACACAAGTGCGAAAAGTGGTTTTTCAACACTAACACAAGTGCGAAAAGTGGTTTTTCAACACTAACACAAGTGCGAAAAGTGGTTTTCCACACTAATACAAGTGCAAAAGTGGTTTCCTGCACCAACACAAGTGCGAAAAGTGTTTTTTCAACACTAACACAAGTGCGAAAAGTGGTTTTTCAACACTAACACAAGTGCGAAAAGTGTTTTTTCAACACTAACACAAGTGCGAAAAGTGGTTTTTCCACACTAATACAAGTGCAAAAGTGGTTTCCTGCACCAACACAAGTGCGAAAAGTGGTTTTTCAACACGAACACAAGTGCGAAAAGTGGTTTTTCAAAACTATCACAAGTGCAAAAAGTGTTTTTTCCACACTAATACAAGTGCAAAAGTGGTTTCCTGCACCAACACAAGTGCGAAAAGTGGTTTTTCAACACTAACACAAGTGCGAAGTGGTTTTTCAACACTAACACAAGTGCGAAAAGTGGTTTTTCAACACTAACACAAGTGCGAAAAGTGGTTTTTCCACACTAATACAAGTGCAAAAGTGGTTTCCTGCACCAACACAAGTGCGAAAAGTTGTTTTTCAACACTAATACAAGTGCGAAAAGTGGTTTTTCAACACTAACACAAGTGCGAAAAGTGGTTTTTCAACACTATCGCAAGTGCAAAAAGTGTTTTTTCCACACTAATACAAGTGCAAAAGTGGTTTCCTGCACCAACACAAGTGCGAAAAGTTGTTTTTCAACACTAACACAAGTGCGAAAAGTGGTTTTTCAACACTATCGCAAGTGCAAAAAGTGTTTTTTCCACACTAATACAAGTGCAAAAGTGGTTTCCTGCACCAACACAAGTGCGAAAAGTGTTTTTTCAACACTAACACAAGTGCGAAAAGTGGTTTTTCAACACTAACACAAGTGCGAAAAGTGGTTTTTCAACACTAACACAAGTGCGAAAAGTGGTTTTTCCACACTAATACAAGTGCAAAAGTGGTTTCCTCCACCAACACAAGTGCGAAAAGTGGTTTTTCAACACTAACACAAGTGCGAAAAGTGGTTTTTCAACACTAACAGAAGTGCGAAAAGTGGTTTTCCAACACTAACACAAGTGCGAAAAGTGGTTTTTCAACACTAACACAAGTGCGAAAAGTGGTTTTTCAACACTAACACAAGTGCGAAAAGTGTTTTTTCAACACTAACACAAGTGCGAAAAGTGGTTTTTCCACACTAATACAAGTGCAAAAGTGGTTTCCTGCACCAACACAAGTGCGAAAAGTGGTTTTTCAACACGAACACAAGTGCGAAAAGTGGTTTTTCAAAACTATCACAAGTGCAAAAAGTGTTTTTTCCACACTAATACAAGTGCAAAAGTGGTTTCCTGCACCAACACAAGTGCGAAAAGTGGTTTTTCAACACTAACACAAGTGCGAAGTGGTTTTTCAACACTAACACAAGTGCGAAAAGTGGTTTTTCAACACTAACACAAGTGCGAAAAGTGGTTTTTCCACACTAATACAAGTGCAAAAGTGGTTTCCTGCACCAACACAAGTGCGAAAAGTTGTTTTTCAACACTAATACAAGTGCGAAAAGTGGTTTTTCAACACTAACACAAGTGCGAAAAGTGGTTTTTCAACACTATCGCAAGTGCAAAAAGTGTTTTTTCCACACTAATACAAGTGCAAAAGTGGTTTCCTGCACCAACACAAGTGCGAAAAGTTGTTTTTCAACACTAACACAAGTGCGAAAAGTGGTTTTTCAACACTATCGCAAGTGCAAAAAGTGTTTTTTCCACACTAATACAAGTGCAAAAGTGGTTTCCTGCACCAACACAAGTGCGAAAAGTGTTTTTTCAACACTAACACAAGTGCGAAAAGTGGTTTTTCAACACTAACACAAGTGCGAAAAGTGGTTTTTCAACACTAACACAAGTGCGAAAAGTGGTTTTTCCACACTAATACAAGTGCAAAAGTGGTTTCCTCCACCAACACAAGTGCGAAAAGTGGTTTTTCAACACTAACACAAGTGCGAAAAGTGGTTTTTCAACACTAACAGAAGTGCGAAAAGTGGTTTTCCAACACTAACACAAGTGCGAAAAGTGGTTTTTCAACACTAACACAAGTGCGAAAAGTGGTTTTTCAACACTAATACAAGTGCAAAAGTGGTTTCCTGCACCAACACAAGTGCGAAAAGTGGTTTTTCAACACTAACACAAGTGCGAAAAGTGGTTTTTCAACACTAACACAAGTGCAAAAAGTGATTTTCCACACTAACACAAGTGCGAAAAGTGGTTTTTCCACACTAATACAAGTGCAAAAGTGGTTTCCTGCACCAACACAAGTGCGAAAAGTGGTTTTTCAACACTAACACAAGTGCGAAAAGTGGTTTTTCAACACTAACACAAGTGCGAAAAGTGGTTTTTCAACACTAACACAAGTGCGAAAAGTGGTTTTTCCACACTAATACAAGTGCAAATGTGGTTTCCTGCACCAACACAAGTGCGAAAAGTGTTTTTTCAACACTAACACAAGTGCGAAAAGTGGTTTTTCAACACTAACACAAGTGCGAAAAGTGGTTTTTCAACACTAACACAAGTGCGAAAAGTGGTTTTTCCACACTAATACAAGTGCAAAAGTGGTTTCCTGCACCAACACAAGTGCGAAAAGTGGTTTTTCAACACTAACACAAGTGCGAAAAGTGGTTTTTCAACACTAACACAAGTGCAAAAAGTGGTTTTTCCACACTAATACAAGTGCAAAAGTGGTTTCCTTCACCAACACAAGTGCGAAAAGTGGTTTTTCAACACTAACACAAGTGCGAAAAGTGGTTTTTCAACACTAACACAAGTGCGAAAAGTGGTTTTTCAACACTAACACAAGTGCGAAAAGTGGTTTTTCAACACTAACACAAGTGCGAAAAGTGTTTTTTCCACACTAATACAAGTGCAAAAGTGGTTTCCTGCACCAACACAAGTGCGAAAAGTGTTTTTTCAACACTAACACAAGTGCGAAAAGTGGTTTTTCAACACTAACACAAGTGCGAAAAGTGTTTTTTCAACACTAACACAAGTGCGAAAAGTGGTTTTTCCACACTAATACAAGTGCAAAAGTGGTTTCCTGCACCAACACAAGTGCGAAAAGTGGTTTTTCAACACGAACACAAGTGCGAAAAGTGGTTTTTCAAAACTATCACAAGTGCAAAAAGTGTTTTTTCCACACTAATACAAGTGCAAAAGTGGTTTCCTGCACCAACACAAGTGCGAAAAGTGGTTTTTCAACACTAACACAAGTGCGAAAAGTGGTTTTTCAACACTAACACAAGTGCGAAAATTGTTTTTTCCACACTAATACAAGTGCAAAAGTGGTTTCCTGCACCAACACAAGTGCGAAAAATGTTTTTTCAACACTAACACAAGTGCGAAAAGTGGTTTTTCAACACTAACACAAGTGCGAAAAGTGGTTTTTCAACACTAACACAAGTGCGAAAAGTGGTTTTTCCACACTAATACAAGTGCAAAAGTGGTTTCCTGCACCAACACAAGTGCGAAAAGTGGTTTTTCAACACTAACACAAGTGCGAAAAGTGGTTTTTCACACTAATACAAGTGCAAAAGTGGTTTCCTGCACCAACACAAGTGCGAAAAGTGGTTTTTCAACACTAACACAAGTGCGAAAAGTGGTTTTTCAACACTAACACAAGTGCGAAAATTGTTTTTTCCACACTAATACAAGTGCAAAAGTGGTTTCCTGCACCAACACAAGTGCGAAAAGCGTTTTTTCAACACTAACACAAGTGCGAAAAGTGGTTTTTCAACACTAACACAAGTGCGAAAAGTGGTTTTTCAACACTAACACAAGTGCGAAAAGTGGTTTTTCCACACTAATACAAGTGCAAAAGTGGTTTCCTGCACCAACACAAGTGCGAAAAGTGGTTTTTCAACACTAACACAAGTGCGAAAAGTGGTTTTTCACACTAATACAAGTGCAAAAGTGGTTTCCTGCACCAACACAAGTGCGAAAAGTGGTTTTTCAACACTAACACAAGTGCGAAAAGTGGTTTTTCAACACTAACACAAGTGCGAAAAGTGGTTTTTCAACACTAACACAAGTGCGAAAAGTGTTTTTCCCACACTAATACAAGTGCAAAAGTGGTTTCCTGCACCAACACAAGTGCGAAAAGTGGTTTTTCAACACTAACACAAGTGCGAAAAGTGCTTTTTCCACACTAATACAAGTGCAAAAGTGGTTTCCTGCACCAACACAAGTGCGAAAAGTGGTTTTTCAACACGAACACAAGTGCGAAAAGTCGTTTTTCAACACTATCACAAGTGCAAAAAGTGTTTTTTCCACACTAATACAAGTGCAAAAGTGGTTTCCTGCACCAACACAAGTGCAAAAAGTGGTTTTTCAACACTAACACAAGTGCGAAAAGTGGTTTTTCAACACTAACACAAGTGCGAAAAGTGGTTTTTCAACACTAACACAAGTGCGAAAAGTATTTTTTCCACACTAATACAAGTGCAAAAATGGTTTCCTGCACCAACACAAGTGCGAAAAGTGGTTTTTCAACACTAACATAAGTGCGAAAAGTGGTTTTTCAACACTATCACAAGTGCAAAAAGTGTTTTTTCCACACTAATACAAGTGCAAAAGTGGTTTCCTGCACCAACACAAGTGCGAAAAGTGGTTTTTCAACACGAACACAAGTGCGAAAAGTGGTTTTTCAACACTAACACAAGTGCGAAAAGTGGTTTTTCAACACTAACACAAGTGCGAAAAGTGGTTTTTCAACACTAACACAAGTGCGAAAAGTGTTTTTTCCACACTAATACAAGTGCAAAAGTGGTTTCCTGCACCAACACAAGTGCGAAAGTGGTTTTTCAACACTAACACAAGTGCGAAAAGTGGTTTTTCAACACTAACACAAGTGCGAAAAGTGGTTTTTCAACACTAACACAAGTGCGAAAAGTGGTTTTCCACACTAATACAAGTGCAAAAGTGGTTTCCTGCACCAACACAAGTGCGAAAAGTGTTTTTTCAACACTAACACAAGTGCGAAAAGTGGTTTTTCAACACTAACACAAGTGCGAAAAGTGTTTTTTCAACACTAACACAAGTGCGAAAAGTGGTTTTTCCACACTAATACAAGTGCAAAAGTGGTTTCCTGCACCAACACAAGTGCGAAAAGTGGTTTTTCAACACGAACACAAGTGCGAAAAGTGGTTTTTCAAAACTATCACAAGTGCAAAAAGTGTTTTTTCCACACTAATACAAGTGCAAAAGTGGTTTCCTGCACCAACACAAGTGCGAAAAGTGGTTTTTCAACACTAACACAAGTGCGAAGTGGTTTTTCAACACTAACACAAGTGCGAAAAGTGGTTTTTCAACACTAACACAAGTGCGAAAAGTGGTTTTTCCACACTAATACAAGTGCAAAAGTGGTTTCCTGCACCAACACAAGTGCGAAAAGTTGTTTTTCAACACTAATACAAGTGCGAAAAGTGGTTTTTCAACACTAACACAAGTGCGAAAAGTGGTTTTTCAACACAATCGCAAGTGCAAAAAGTGTTTTTTCCACACTAATACAAGTGCAAAAGTGGTTTCCTGCACCAACACAAGTGCGAAAAGTTGTTTTTCAACACTAACACAAGTGCGAAAAGTGGTTTTTCAACACTATCGCAAGTGCAAAAAGTGTTTTTTCCACACTAATACAAGTGCAAAAGTGGTTTCCTGCACCAACACAAGTGCGAAAAGTGTTTTTTCAACACTAACACAAGTGCGAAAAGTGGTTTTTCAACACTAACACAAGTGCGAAAAGTGGTTTTTCAACACTAACACAAGTGCGAAAAGTGGTTTTTCCACACTAATACAAGTGCAAAAGTGGTTTCCTCCACCAACACAAGTGCGAAAAGTGGTTTTTCAACACTAACACAAGTGCGAAAAGTGGTTTTTCAACACTAACAGAAGTGCGAAAAGTGGTTTTCCAACACTAACACAAGTGCGAAAAGTGGTTTTTCAACACTAACACAAGTGCGAAAAGTGGTTTTTCAACACTAACACAAGTGCGAAAAGTGTTTTTTCAACACTAACACAAGTGCGAAAAGTGGTTTTTCCACACTAATACAAGTGCAAAAGTGGTTTCCTGCACCAACACAAGTGCGAAAAGTGGTTTTTCAACACGAACACAAGTGCGAAAAGTGGTTTTTCAAAACTATCACAAGTGCAAAAAGTGTTTTTTCCACACTAATACAAGTGCAAAAGTGGTTTCCTGCACCAACACAAGTGCGAAAAGTGGTTTTTCAACACTAACACAAGTGCGAAGTGGTTTTTCAACACTAACACAAGTGCGAAAAGTGGTTTTTCAACACTAACACAAGTGCGAAAAGTGGTTTTTCCACACTAATACAAGTGCAAAAGTGGTTTCCTGCACCAACACAAGTGCGAAAAGTTGTTTTTCAACACTAATACAAGTGCGAAAAGTGGTTTTTCAACACTAACACAAGTGCGAAAAGTGGTTTTTCAACACTATCGCAAGTGCAAAAAGTGTTTTTTCCACACTAATACAAGTGCAAAAGTGGTTTCCTGCACCAACACAAGTGCGAAAAGTTGTTTTTCAACACTAACACAAGTGCGAAAAGTGGTTTTTCAACACTATCGCAAGTGCAAAAAGTGTTTTTTCCACACTAATACAAGTGCAAAAGTGGTTTCCTGCACCAACACAAGTGCGAAAAGTGTTTTTTCAACACTAACACAAGTGCGAAAAGTGGTTTTTCAACACTAACACAAGTGCGAAAAGTGGTTTTTCAACACTAACACAAGTGCGAAAAGTGGTTTTTCCACACTAATACAAGTGCAAAAGTGGTTTCCTCCACCAACACAAGTGCGAAAAGTGGTTTTTCAACACTAACACAAGTGCGAAAAGTGGTTTTTCAACACTAACAGAAGTGCGAAAAGTGGTTTTCCAACACTAACACAAGTGCGAAAAGTGGTTTTTCAACACTAACACAAGTGCGAAAAGTGGTTTTTCAACACTAATACAAGTGCAAAAGTGGTTTCCTGCACCAACACAAGTGCGAAAAGTGGTTTTTCAACACTAACACAAGTGCGAAAAGTGGTTTTTCAACACTAACACAAGTGCAAAAAGTGATTTTCCACACTAACACAAGTGCGAAAAGTGGTTTTTCCACACTAATACAAGTGCAAAAGTGGTTTCCTGCACCAACACAAGTGCGAAAAGTGGTTTTTCAACACTAACACAAGTGCGAAAAGTGGTTTTTCAACACTAACACAAGTGCGAAAAGTGGTTTTTCAACACTAACACAAGTGCGAAAAGTGGTTTTTCCACACTAATACAAGTGCAAATGTGGTTTCCTGCACCAACACAAGTGCGAAAAGTGTTTTTTCAACACTAACACAAGTGCGAAAAGTGGTTTTTCAACACTAACACAAGTGCGAAAAGTGGTTTTTCAACACTAACACAAGTGCGAAAAGTGGTTTTTCCACACTAATACAAGTGCAAAAGTGGTTTCCTGCACCAACACAAGTGCGAAAAGTGGTTTTTCAACACTAACACAAGTGCGAAAAGTGGTTTTTCAACACTAACACAAGTGCGAAAAGTGGTTTTTCAACACTAACACAAGTGCGAAAAGTGGTTTTTCCACACTAATACAAGTGCAAAAGTGGTTTCCTGCACCAACACAAGTGCGAAAAGTGTTTTTTCCACACTAATACAAGTGCAAAAGTGGTTTCCTGCACCAACACAAGTGCGAAAAGTGTTTTTTCAACACTAACACAAGTGCGAAAAGTGGTTTTTCAACACTAACACAAGTGCGAAAAGTGGTTTTTCAACACTAACACAAGTGCGAAAAGTGGTTTTTCCACACTAATACAAGTGCAAAAGCGGTTTCCTGAACCAACACAAGTGCGAAAAGTGGTTTTTCAACACTAACACAAGTGCGAAAAGTGGTTTTTCCATACTAATACAAGTGCAAAAGTGGTTTCCTCCACCAACACAAGTGTGAAAAGTGGTTTTTCAACACTAACACAAGTGCGAAAAGTGGTTTTTCAAAACTAACACAAGTGCGAAAAGTGGTTTTTCAACACTAACACAAGTGCGAAAAGTGGTTTTTCAACACTAACACAAGTGCGAAAAGTATTTTTTCCACACTAATACAAGTGCAAAAATGGTTTCCTGCACCAACACAAGTGCGAAAAGTGGTTTTTCAACACTAACACAAGTGCGAAAAGTGTTTTTTCCACACTAATACAAGTGCAAAAGTGGTTTCCTGCACCAACACAAGTGCGAAAAGTGTTTTTTCAACACTAACACAAGTGTGAAAAGTGGTTTTTCAACACTAACACAAGTGCGAAAAGTGTTTTTTCAACACTAATACAAGTGCAAAAGTGGTTTCCTGCACCAACACAAGTGCGAAAAGTGGTTTTTCAACACGAACACAAGTGCGAAAAGTGGTTTTTCAAAACTATCACAAGTGCAAAAAGTGTTTTTTCCACACTAATACAAGTGCAAAAGTGGTTTCCTGCACCAACACAAGTGCGAAAAGTGGTTTTTCAACACTAACACAAGTGCGAAAAGTGGTTTTTCCACACTAATACAAGTGCAAAAGTGGTTTCCTGCACCAACACAAGTGCGAAAAGTGGTTTTTCAACACTAACACAAGTGCAAAAAGTGGTTTTTCAACACTAACACAAGTGCGAAAAGTGGTTTTTCAACACTATCACAAGTGCAAAAAGTGTTTTTTCCACACTAATACAAGTGCAAAAGTGGTTTCCTGCACCAACACAAGTGCGAAAAGTGGTTTTTCAACACTAACACAAGTGCGAAAAGTGGTTTTTCCACACTAATACAAGTGCAAAAGTGGTTTCCTGCACCAACACAAGTGCGAAAAGTGGTTTTTCAACACTAACACAAGTGCGAAAAGTGGTTTTTCAACACTAACACAAGTGCGAAAATTGTTTTTTCCACACTAATACAAGTGCAAAAGTGGTTTCCTGCACCAACACAAGTGCGAAAAGTGTTTTTTCAACACTAACACAAGTGCGAAAAGTGGTTTTTCAACACTAACACAAGTGCGAAAAGTGGTTTTTCAACACTAACACAAGTGCGAAAAGTGGTTTTTCAACACTAATACAAGTGCGAAAAGTGGTTTTTCCACACTAATACAAGTGCAAAAGTGGTTTCCTGCACCAACACAAGTGCGAAAAGTGGTTTTTCAACACTAACACAAGTGCTAAAAGTGGTTTTTCACACTAATACAAGTGCAAAAGTGGTTTCCTGCACCAACACAAGTGCGAAAAGTGGTTTTTCAACACTAACACAAGTGCGAAAAGTGGTTTTTCAACACTAACACAAGTGCGAAAAGTGGTTTTTCAACACTAACACAAGTGCGAAAAGTGTTTTTCCCACACTAATACAAGTGCAAAAGTGGTTTCCTGCACCAACACAAGTGCGAAAAGTGGTTTTTCAACACTAACACAAGTGCGAAAAGTGGTTTTTCAACACTAACACAAGTGCGAAAAGTGCTTTTTCCACACTAATACAAGTGCAAAAGTGGTTTCCTGCACCAACACAAGTGCGAAAAGTGGTTTTTCAACACGAACACAAGTGCGAAAAGTCATTTTTCAACACTATCACGAGTGCAAAAAGTGTTTTTTCCACACTAATACAAGTGCAAAAGTGGTTTCCTGCACCAACACAAGTGCAAAAAGTGGTTTTTCAACACTAACACAAGTGCGAAAAGTGGTTTTTCAACACTAACACAAGTGCGAAAAGTGGTTTTTCAACACTAACACAAGTGCGAAAAGTGGTTTTTCCACACTAATACAAGTGCAAAAGTGGTTTCCTGCACCAACACAAGTACGAAAAGTGGTTTTTCAACACTAACACAAGTGCGAAAAGTGGTTTTTCAACACTAACACAAGTGCGAAAAGTGGTTTTTCCACACTAATACAAGTGCAAATGTGGTTTCCTGCACCAACACAAGTGCGAAAAGTGGTTTTTCAACACTAACACAAGTGCGAAAAGTGGTTTTTCAACACTAACACAAGTGCGAAAAGTGGTTTTTCAACACTAACACAAGTGCGAAAAGTGGTTTTTCCACACTAATACAAGTGCAAATGTGGTTTCCTGCACCAACACAAGTGCGAAAAGTGGTTTTTCAACACTAACACAAGTGCGAAAAGTGGTTTTTCAACACTAACACAAGTGCGAAAAGTGGTTTTTCAACACTAACACAAGTGCGAAAAGTGGTTTTTCCACACTAATACAAGTGCAAAAGTGGTTTCCTGCACCAACACAAGTGCGAAAAGTGGTTTTTCAACACTAACACAAGTGCGAAAAGTGGTTTTTCAACACTAACACAAGTGCAAAAAGTGGTTTTTCCACACTAATACAAGTGCAAAAGTGGTTTCCTTCACCAACACAAGTGCGAAAAGTGGTTTTTCAACACTAACACAAGTGCGAAAAGTGGTTTTTCAACACTAACACAAGTGCGAAAAGTGGTTTTTCAACACTAACACAAGTGCGAAAAGTGGTTTTTCAACACTAACACAAGTGCGAAAAGTGTTTTTTCCACACTAATACAAGTGCAAAAGTGGTTTCCTGCACCAACACAAGTGCGAAAAGTGTTTTTTCAACACTAACACAAGTGCGAAAAGTGGTTTTTCAACACTAACACAAGTGCGAAAAGTGTTTTTTCAACACTAACACAAGTGCGAAAAGTGGTTTTTCCACACTAATACAAGTGCAAAAGTGGTTTCCTGCACCAACACAAGTGCGAAAAGTGGTTTTTCAACACGAACACAAGTGCGAAAAGTGGTTTTTCAAAACTATCACAAGTGCAAAAAGTGTTTTTTCCACACTAATACAAGTGCAAAAGTGGTTTCCTGCACCAACACAAGTGCGAAAAGTGGTTTTTCAACACTAACACAAGTGCGAAAAGTGGTTTTTCAACACTAACACAAGTGCGAAAATTGTTTTTTCCACACTAATACAAGTGCAAAAGTGGTTTCCTGCACCAACACAAGTGCGAAAAATGTTTTTTCAACACTAACACAAGTGCGAAAAGTGGTTTTTCAACACTAACACAAGTGCGAAAAGTGGTTTTTCAACACTAACACAAGTGCGAAAAGTGGTTTTTCCACACTAATACAAGTGCAAAAGTGGTTTCCTGCACCAACACAAGTGCGAAAAGTGGTTTTTCAACACTAACACAAGTGCGAAAAGTGGTTTTTCACACTAATACAAGTGCAAAAGTGGTTTCCTGCACCAACACAAGTGCGAAAAGTGGTTTTTCAACACTAACACAAGTGCGAAAAGTGGTTTTTCAACACTAACACAAGTGCGAAAATTGTTTTTTCCACACTAATACAAGTGCAAAAGTGGTTTCCTGCACCAACACAAGTGCGAAAAGCGTTTTTTCAACACTAACACAAGTGCGAAAAGTGGTTTTTCAACACTAACACAAGTGCGAAAAGTGGTTTTTCAACACTAACACAAGTGCGAAAAGTGGTTTTTCCACACTAATACAAGTGCAAAAGTGGTTTCCTGCACCAACACAAGTGCGAAAAGTGGTTTTTCAACACTAACACAAGTGCGAAAAGTGGTTTTTCACACTAATACAAGTGCAAAAGTGGTTTCCTGCACCAACACAAGTGCGAAAAGTGGTTTTTCAACACTAACACAAGTGCGAAAAGTGGTTTTTCAACACTAACACAAGTGCGAAAAGTGGTTTTTCAACACTAACACAAGTGCGAAAAGTGTTTTTCCCACACTAATACAAGTGCAAAAGTGGTTTCCTGCACCAACACAAGTGCGAAAAGTGGTTTTTCAACACTAACACAAGTGCGAAAAGTGCTTTTTCCACACTAATACAAGTGCAAAAGTGGTTTCCTGCACCAACACAAGTGCGAAAAGTGGTTTTTCAACACGAACACAAGTGCGAAAAGTCGTTTTTCAACACTATCACAAGTGCAAAAAGTGTTTTTTCCACACTAATACAAGTGCAAAAGTGGTTTCCTGCACCAACACAAGTGCAAAAAGTGGTTTTTCAACACTAACACAAGTGCGAAAAGTGGTTTTTCAACACTAACACAAGTGCGAAAAGTGGTTTTTCAACACTAACACAAGTGCGAAAAGTATTTTTTCCACACTAATACAAGTGCAAAAATGGTTTCCTGCACCAACACAAGTGCGAAAAGTGGTTTTTCAACACTAACATAAGTGCGAAAAGTGGTTTTTCAACACTATCACAAGTGCAAAAAGTGTTTTTTCCACACTAATACAAGTGCAAAAGTGGTTTCCTGCACCAACACAAGTGCGAAAAGTGGTTTTTCAACACGAACACAAGTGCGAAAAGTGGTTTTTCAACACTAACACAAGTGCGAAAAGTGGTTTTTCAACACTAACACAAGTGCGAAAAGTGGTTTTTCAACACTAACACAAGTGCGAAAAGTGTTTTTTCCACACTAATACAAGTGCAAAAGTGGTTTCCTGCACCAACACAAGTGCGAAAGTGGTTTTTCAACACTAACACAAGTGCGAAAAGTGGTTTTTCAACACTAACACAAGTGCGAAAAGTGGTTTTTCAACACTAACACAAGTGCGAAAAGTGGTTTTCCACACTAATACAAGTGCAAAAGTGGTTTCCTGCACCAACACAAGTGCGAAAAGTGTTTTTTCAACACTAACACAAGTGCGAAAAGTGGTTTTTCAACACTAACACAAGTGCGAAAAGTGTTTTTTCAACACTAACACAAGTGCGAAAAGTGGTTTTTCCACACTAATACAAGTGCAAAAGTGGTTTCCTGCACCAACACAAGTGCGAAAAGTGGTTTTTCAACACGAACACAAGTGCGAAAAGTGGTTTTTCAAAACTATCACAAGTGCAAAAAGTGTTTTTTCCACACTAATACAAGTGCAAAAGTGGTTTCCTGCACCAACACAAGTGCGAAAAGTGGTTTTTCAACACTAACACAAGTGCGAAGTGGTTTTTCAACACTAACACAAGTGCGAAAAGTGGTTTTTCAACACTAACACAAGTGCGAAAAGTGGTTTTTCCACACTAATACAAGTGCAAAAGTGGTTTCCTGCACCAACACAAGTGCGAAAAGTTGTTTTTCAACACTAATACAAGTGCGAAAAGTGGTTTTTCAACACTAACACAAGTGCGAAAAGTGGTTTTTCAACACTATCGCAAGTGCAAAAAGTGTTTTTTCCACACTAATACAAGTGCAAAAGTGGTTTCCTGCACCAACACAAGTGCGAAAAGTTGTTTTTCAACACTAACACAAGTGCGAAAAGTGGTTTTTCAACACTATCGCAAGTGCAAAAAGTGTTTTTTCCACACTAATACAAGTGCAAAAGTGGTTTCCTGCACCAACACAAGTGCGAAAAGTGTTTTTTCAACACTAACACAAGTGCGAAAAGTGGTTTTTCAACACTAACACAAGTGCGAAAAGTGGTTTTTCAACACTAACACAAGTGCGAAAAGTGGTTTTTCCACACTAATACAAGTGCAAAAGTGGTTTCCTCCACCAACACAAGTGCGAAAAGTGGTTTTTCAACACTAACACAAGTGCGAAAAGTGGTTTTTCAACACTAACAGAAGTGCGAAAAGTGGTTTTCCAACACTAACACAAGTGCGAAAAGTGGTTTTTCAACACTAACACAAGTGCGAAAAGTGGTTTTTCAACACTAACACAAGTGCGAAAAGTGTTTTTTCAACACTAACACAAGTGCGAAAAGTGGTTTTTCCACACTAATACAAGTGCAAAAGTGGTTTCCTGCACCAACACAAGTGCGAAAAGTGGTTTTTCAACACGAACACAAGTGCGAAAAGTGGTTTTTCAAAACTATCACAAGTGCAAAAAGTGTTTTTTCCACACTAATACAAGTGCAAAAGTGGTTTCCTGCACCAACACAAGTGCGAAAAGTGGTTTTTCAACACTAACACAAGTGCGAAGTGGTTTTTCAACACTAACACAAGTGCGAAAAGTGGTTTTTCAACACTAACACAAGTGCGAAAAGTGGTTTTTCCACACTAATACAAGTGCAAAAGTGGTTTCCTGCACCAACACAAGTGCGAAAAGTTGTTTTTCAACACTAATACAAGTGCGAAAAGTGGTTTTTCAACACTAACACAAGTGCGAAAAGTGGTTTTTCAACACTATCGCAAGTGCAAAAAGTGTTTTTTCCACACTAATACAAGTGCAAAAGTGGTTTCCTGCACCAACACAAGTGCGAAAAGTTGTTTTTCAACACTAACACAAGTGCGAAAAGTGGTTTTTCAACACTATCGCAAGTGCAAAAAGTGTTTTTTCCACACTAATACAAGTGCAAAAGTGGTTTCCTGCACCAACACAAGTGCGAAAAGTGTTTTTTCAACACTAACACAAGTGCGAAAAGTGGTTTTTCAACACTAACACAAGTGCGAAAAGTGGTTTTTCAACACTAACACAAGTGCGAAAAGTGGTTTTTCCACACTAATACAAGTGCAAAAGTGGTTTCCTCCACCAACACAAGTGCGAAAAGTGGTTTTTCAACACTAACACAAGTGCGAAAAGTGGTTTTTCAACACTAACAGAAGTGCGAAAAGTGGTTTTCCAACACTAACACAAGTGCGAAAAGTGGTTTTTCAACACTAACACAAGTGCGAAAAGTGGTTTTTCAACACTAATACAAGTGCAAAAGTGGTTTCCTGCACCAACACAAGTGCGAAAAGTGGTTTTTCAACACTAACACAAGTGCGAAAAGTGGTTTTTCAACACTAACACAAGTGCAAAAAGTGATTTTCCACACTAACACAAGTGCGAAAAGTGGTTTTTCCACACTAATACAAGTGCAAAAGTGGTTTCCTGCACCAACACAAGTGCGAAAAGTGGTTTTTCAACACTAACACAAGTGCGAAAAGTGGTTTTTCAACACTAACACAAGTGCGAAAAGTGGTTTTTCAACACTAACACAAGTGCGAAAAGTGGTTTTTCCACACTAATACAAGTGCAAATGTGGTTTCCTGCACCAACACAAGTGCGAAAAGTGTTTTTTCAACACTAACACAAGTGCGAAAAGTGGTTTTTCAACACTAACACAAGTGCGAAAAGTGGTTTTTCAACACTAACACAAGTGCGAAAAGTGGTTTTTCCACACTAATACAAGTGCAAAAGTGGTTTCCTGCACCAACACAAGTGCGAAAAGTGGTTTTTCAACACTAACACAAGTGCGAAAAGTGGTTTTTCAACACTAACACAAGTGCAAAAAGTGGTTTTTCCACACTAATACAAGTGCAAAAGTGGTTTCCTTCACCAACACAAGTGCGAAAAGTGGTTTTTCAACACTAACACAAGTGCGAAAAGTGGTTTTTCAACACTAACACAAGTGCGAAAAGTGGTTTTTCAACACTAACACAAGTGCGAAAAGTGGTTTTTCAACACTAACACAAGTGCGAAAAGTGTTTTTTCCACACTAATACAAGTGCAAAAGTGGTTTCCTGCACCAACACAAGTGCGAAAAGTGTTTTTTCAACACTAACACAAGTGCGAAAAGTGGTTTTTCAACACTAACACAAGTGCGAAAAGTGTTTTTTCAACACTAACACAAGTGCGAAAAGTGGTTTTTCCACACTAATACAAGTGCAAAAGTGGTTTCCTGCACCAACACAAGTGCGAAAAGTGGTTTTTCAACACGAACACAAGTGCGAAAAGTGGTTTTTCAAAACTATCACAAGTGCAAAAAGTGTTTTTTCCACACTAATACAAGTGCAAAAGTGGTTTCCTGCACCAACACAAGTGCGAAAAGTGGTTTTTCAACACTAACACAAGTGCGAAAAGTGGTTTTTCAACACTAACACAAGTGCGAAAATTGTTTTTTCCACACTAATACAAGTGCAAAAGTGGTTTCCTGCACCAACACAAGTGCGAAAAATGTTTTTTCAACACTAACACAAGTGCGAAAAGTGGTTTTTCAACACTAACACAAGTGCGAAAAGTGGTTTTTCAACACTAACACAAGTGCGAAAAGTGGTTTTTCCACACTAATACAAGTGCAAAAGTGGTTTCCTGCACCAACACAAGTGCGAAAAGTGGTTTTTCAACACTAACACAAGTGCGAAAAGTGGTTTTTCACACTAATACAAGTGCAAAAGTGGTTTCCTGCACCAACACAAGTGCGAAAAGTGGTTTTTCAACACTAACACAAGTGCGAAAAGTGGTTTTTCAACACTAACACAAGTGCGAAAATTGTTTTTTCCACACTAATACAAGTGCAAAAGTGGTTTCCTGCACCAACACAAGTGCGAAAAGCGTTTTTTCAACACTAACACAAGTGCGAAAAGTGGTTTTTCAACACTAACACAAGTGCGAAAAGTGGTTTTTCAACACTAACACAAGTGCGAAAAGTGGTTTTTCCACACTAATACAAGTGCAAAAGTGGTTTCCTGCACCAACACAAGTGCGAAAAGTGGTTTTTCAACACTAACACAAGTGCGAAAAGTGGTTTTTCACACTAATACAAGTGCAAAAGTGGTTTCCTGCACCAACACAAGTGCGAAAAGTGGTTTTTCAACACTAACACAAGTGCGAAAAGTGGTTTTTCAACACTAACACAAGTGCGAAAAGTGGTTTTTCAACACTAACACAAGTGCGAAAAGTGTTTTTCCCACACTAATACAAGTGCAAAAGTGGTTTCCTGCACCAACACAAGTGCGAAAAGTGGTTTTTCAACACTAACACAAGTGCGAAAAGTGCTTTTTCCACACTAATACAAGTGCAAAAGTGGTTTCCTGCACCAACACAAGTGCGAAAAGTGGTTTTTCAACACGAACACAAGTGCGAAAAGTCGTTTTTCAACACTATCACAAGTGCAAAAAGTGTTTTTTCCACACTAATACAAGTGCAAAAGTGGTTTCCTGCACCAACACAAGTGCAAAAAGTGGTTTTTCAACACTAACACAAGTGCGAAAAGTGGTTTTTCAACACTAACACAAGTGCGAAAAGTGGTTTTTCAACACTAACACAAGTGCGAAAAGTATTTTTTCCACACTAATACAAGTGCAAAAATGGTTTCCTGCACCAACACAAGTGCGAAAAGTGGTTTTTCAACACTAACATAAGTGCGAAAAGTGGTTTTTCAACACTATCACAAGTGCAAAAAGTGTTTTTTCCACACTAATACAAGTGCAAAAGTGGTTTCCTGCACCAACACAAGTGCGAAAAGTGGTTTTTCAACACGAACACAAGTGCGAAAAGTGGTTTTTCAACACTAACACAAGTGCGAAAAGTGGTTTTTCAACACTAACACAAGTGCGAAAAGTGGTTTTTCAACACTAACACAAGTGCGAAAAGTGTTTTTTCCACACTAATACAAGTGCAAAAGTGGTTTCCTGCACCAACACAAGTGCGAAAGTGGTTTTTCAACACTAACACAAGTGCGAAAAGTGGTTTTTCAACACTAACACAAGTGCGAAAAGTGGTTTTTCAACACTAACACAAGTGCGAAAAGTGGTTTTCCACACTAATACAAGTGCAAAAGTGGTTTCCTGCACCAACACAAGTGCGAAAAGTGTTTTTTCAACACTAACACAAGTGCGAAAAGTGGTTTTTCAACACTAACACAAGTGCGAAAAGTGTTTTTTCAACACTAACACAAGTGCGAAAAGTGGTTTTTCCACACTAATACAAGTGCAAAAGTGGTTTCCTGCACCAACACAAGTGCGAAAAGTGGTTTTTCAACACGAACACAAGTGCGAAAAGTGGTTTTTCAAAACTATCACAAGTGCAAAAAGTGTTTTTTCCACACTAATACAAGTGCAAAAGTGGTTTCCTGCACCAACACAAGTGCGAAAAGTGGTTTTTCAACACTAACACAAGTGCGAAGTGGTTTTTCAACACTAACACAAGTGCGAAAAGTGGTTTTTCAACACTAACACAAGTGCGAAAAGTGGTTTTTCCACACTAATACAAGTGCAAAAGTGGTTTCCTGCACCAACACAAGTGCGAAAAGTTGTTTTTCAACACTAATACAAGTGCGAAAAGTGGTTTTTCAACACTAACACAAGTGCGAAAAGTGGTTTTTCAACACTATCGCAAGTGCAAAAAGTGTTTTTTCCACACTAATACAAGTGCAAAAGTGGTTTCCTGCACCAACACAAGTGCGAAAAGTTGTTTTTCAACACTAACACAAGTGCGAAAAGTGGTTTTTCAACACTATCGCAAGTGCAAAAAGTGTTTTTTCCACACTAATACAAGTGCAAAAGTGGTTTCCTGCACCAACACAAGTGCGAAAAGTGTTTTTTCAACACTAACACAAGTGCGAAAAGTGGTTTTTCAACACTAACACAAGTGCGAAAAGTGGTTTTTCAACACTAACACAAGTGCGAAAAGTGGTTTTTCCACACTAATACAAGTGCAAAAGTGGTTTCCTCCACCAACACAAGTGCGAAAAGTGGTTTTTCAACACTAACACAAGTGCGAAAAGTGGTTTTTCAACACTAACAGAAGTGCGAAAAGTGGTTTTCCAACACTAACACAAGTGCGAAAAGTGGTTTTTCAACACTAACACAAGTGCGAAAAGTGGTTTTTCAACACTAACACAAGTGCGAAAAGTGTTTTTTCAACACTAACACAAGTGCGAAAAGTGGTTTTTCCACACTAATACAAGTGCAAAAGTGGTTTCCTGCACCAACACAAGTGCGAAAAGTGGTTTTTCAACACGAACACAAGTGCGAAAAGTGGTTTTTCAAAACTATCACAAGTGCAAAAAGTGTTTTTTCCACACTAATACAAGTGCAAAAGTGGTTTCCTGCACCAACACAAGTGCGAAAAGTGGTTTTTCAACACTAACACAAGTGCGAAGTGGTTTTTCAACACTAACACAAGTGCGAAAAGTGGTTTTTCAACACTAACACAAGTGCGAAAAGTGGTTTTCCCACACTAATACAAGTGCAAAAGTGGTTTCCTGCACCAACACAAGTGCGAAAAGTTGTTTTTCAACACTAATACAAGTGCGAAAAGTGGTTTTTCAACACTAACACAAGTGCGAAAAGTGGTTTTTCAACACTATCGCAAGTGCAAAAAGTGTTTTTTCCACACTAATACAAGTGCAAAAGTGGTTTCCTGCACCAACACAAGTGCGAAAAGTTGTTTTTCAACACTAACACAAGTGCGAAAAGTGGTTTTTCAACACTATCGCAAGTGCAAAAAGTGTTTTTTCCACACTAATACAAGTGCAAAAGTGGTTTCCTGCACCAACACAAGTGCGAAAAGTGTTTTTTCAACACTAACACAAGTGCGAAAAGTGGTTTTTCAACACTAACACAAGTGCGAAAAGTGGTTTTTCAACACTAACACAAGTGCGAAAAGTGGTTTTTCCACACTAATACAAGTGCAAAAGTGGTTTCCTCCACCAACACAAGTGCGAAAAGTGGTTTTTCAACACTAACACAAGTGCGAAAAGTGGTTTTTCAACACTAACAGAAGTGCGAAAAGTGGTTTTCCAACACTAACACAAGTGCGAAAAGTGGTTTTTCAACACTAACACAAGTGCGAAAAGTGGTTTTTCAACACTAATACAAGTGCAAAAGTGGTTTCCTGCACCAACACAAGTGCGAAAAGTGGTTTTTCAACACTAACACAAGTGCGAAAAGTGGTTTTTCAACACTAACACAAGTGCAAAAAGTGATTTTCCACACTAACACAAGTGCGAAAAGTGGTTTTTCCACACTAATACAAGTGCAAAAGTGGTTTCCTGCACCAACACAAGTGCGAAAAGTGGTTTTTCAACACTAACACAAGTGCGAAAAGTGGTTTTTCAACACTAACACAAGTGCGAAAAGTGGTTTTTCAACACTAACACAAGTGCGAAAAGTGGTTTTTCCACACTAATACAAGTGCAAATGTGGTTTCCTGCACCAACACAAGTGCGAAAAGTGTTTTTTCAACACTAACACAAGTGCGAAAAGTGGTTTTTCAACACTAACACAAGTGCGAAAAGTGGTTTTTCAACACTAACACAAGTGCGAAAAGTGGTTTTTCCACACTAATACAAGTGCAAAAGTGGTTTCCTGCACCAACACAAGTGCGAAAAGTGGTTTTTCAACACTAACACAAGTGCGAAAAGTGGTTTTTCAACACTAACACAAGTGCGAAAAGTGGTTTTTCAACACTAACACAAGTGCGAAAAGTGGTTTTTCCACACTAATACAAGTGCAAAAGTGGTTTCCTGCACCAACACAAGTGCGAAAAGTGTTTTTTCCACACTAATACAAGTGCAAAAGTGGTTTCCTGCACCAACACAAGTGCGAAAAGTGTTTTTTCAACACTAACACAAGTGCGAAAAGTGGTTTTTCAACACTAACACAAGTGCGAAAAGTGGTTTTTCAACACTAACACAAGTGCGAAAAGTGGTTTTTCCACACTAATACAAGTGCAAAAGCGGTTTCCTGAACCAACACAAGTGCGAAAAGTGGTTTTTCAACACTAACACAAGTGCGAAAAGTGGTTTTTCCATACTAATACAAGTGCAAAAGTGGTTTCCTCCACCAACACAAGTGTGAAAAGTGGTTTTTCAACACTAACACAAGTGCGAAAAGTGGTTTTTCAAAACTAACACAAGTGCGAAAAGTGGTTTTTCAACACTAACACAAGTGCGAAAAGTGGTTTTTCAACACTAACACAAGTGCGAAAAGTATTTTTTCCACACTAATACAAGTGCAAAAATGGTTTCCTGCACCAACACAAGTGCGAAAAGTGGTTTTTCAACACTAACACAAGTGCGAAAAGTGTTTTTTCCACACTAATACAAGTGCAAAAGTGGTTTCCTGCACCAACACAAGTGCGAAAAGTGTTTTTTCAACACTAACACAAGTGTGAAAAGTGGTTTTTCAACACTAACACAAGTGCGAAAAGTGTTTTTTCAACACTAATACAAGTGCAAAAGTGGTTTCCTGCACCAACACAAGTGCGAAAAGTGGTTTTTCAACACGAACACAAGTGCGAAAAGTGGTTTTTCAAAACTATCACAAGTGCAAAAAGTGTTTTTTCCACACTAATACAAGTGCAAAAGTGGTTTCCTGCACCAACACAAGTGCGAAAAGTGGTTTTTCAACACTAACACAAGTGCGAAAAGTGGTTTTTCCACACTAATACAAGTGCAAAAGTGGTTTCCTGCACCAACACAAGTGCGAAAAGTGGTTTTTCAACACTAACACAAGTGCAAAAAGTGGTTTTTCAACACTAACACAAGTGCGAAAAGTGGTTTTTCAACACTATCACAAGTGCAAAAAGTGTTTTTTCCACACTAATACAAGTGCAAAAGTGGTTTCCTGCACCAACACAAGTGCGAAAAGTGGTTTTTCAACACTAACACAAGTGCGAAAAGTGGTTTTTCCACACTAATACAAGTGCAAAAGTGGTTTCCTGCACCAACACAAGTGCGAAAAGTGGTTTTTCAACACTAACACAAGTGCGAAAAGTGGTTTTTCAACACTAACACAAGTGCGAAAATTGTTTTTTCCACACTAATACAAGTGCAAAAGTGGTTTCCTGCACCAACACAAGTGCGAAAAGTGTTTTTTCAACACTAACACAAGTGCGAAAAGTGGTTTTTCAACACTAACACAAGTGCAAAAAGTGGTTTTTCAACACTAACACAAGTGCGAAAAGTGGTTTTTCAACACTAATACAAGTGCGAAAAGTGGTTTTTCCACACTAATACAAGTGCAAAAGTGGTTTCCTGCACCAACACAAGTGCGAAAAGTGGTTTTTCAACACTAACACAAGTGCTAAAAGTGGTTTTTCACACTAATACAAGTGCAAAAGTGGTTTCCTGCACCAACACAAGTGCGAAAAGTGGTTTTTCAACACTAACACAAGTGCGAAAAGTGGTTTTTCAACACTAACACAAGTGCGAAAAGTGGTTTTTCAACACTAACACAAGTGCGAAAAGTGTTTTTCCCACACTAATACAAGTGCAAAAGTGGTTTCCTGCACCAACACAAGTGCGAAAATTGGTTTTTCAACACTAACACAAGTGCGAAAAGTGGTTTTTCAACACTAACACAAGTGCGAAAAGTGCTTTTTCCACACTAATACAAGTGCAAAAGTGGTTTCCTGCACCAACACAAGTGCGAAAAGTGGTTTTTCAACACGAACACAAGTGCGAAAAGTCATTTTTCAACACTATCACGAGTGCAAAAAGTGTTTTTTCCACACTAATACAAGTGCAAAAGTGGTTTCCTGCACCAACACAAGTGCAAAAAGTGGTTTTTCAACACTAACACAAGTGCGAAAAGTGGTTTTTCAACACTAACACAAGTGCGAAAAGTGGTTTTTCAACACTAACACAAGTGCGAAAAGTGGTTTTTCCACACTAATACAAGTGCAAAAGTGGTTTCCTGCACCAACACAAGTACGAAAAGTGGTTTTTCAACACTAACACAAGTGCGAAAAGTGGTTTTTCAACACTAACACAAGTGCGAAAAGTGGTTTTTCCACACTAATACAAGTGCAAATGTGGTTTCCTGCACCAACACAAGTGCGAAAAGTGGTTTTTCAACACTAACACAAGTGCGAAAAGTGGTTTTTCAACACTAACACAAGTGCGAAAAGTGGTTTTTCAACACTAACACAAGTGCGAAAAGTGGTTTTTCCACACTAATACAAGTGCAAAAGTGGTTTCCTGCACCAACACAAGTGCGAAAAGTGGTTTTTCAACACTAACACAAGTGCGAAAAGTGGATTTTCCACACTAAAACAAGTGCAAATGTGGTTTCCTGCACCAACACAAGTGCGAAAAGTGGTTTTTCAACACTAACACAAGTGCGAAAAGTGGTTTTTCCACACGAATACAAGTGCAAAAGTGGTTTCCTGAACCAACACAAGTGCGAAAAGTGGTTTTTCAACACTAACACAAGTGCGAAAAGTGGTTTTTCAAAACTAACACAAGTGCGAAAAGTGGTTTTTCAACACTAACACAAGTGCGAAAAGTGGTTTTTCAACACTAACACAAGTGCGAAAAGTATTTTTTCCACACTAATACAAGTGCAAAAATGGTTTCCTGCACCAACACAAGTGCGAAAAGTGGTTTTTCAACACTAACATAAGTGCGAAAAGTGGTTTTTCAACACTATCACAAGTGCAAAAAGTGTTTTTTCCACACTAATACAAGTGCAAAAGTGGTTTCCTGCACCAACACAAGTGCGAAAAGTGTTTTTTCAACACGAACACAAGTGCGAAAAGTGGTTTTTCAACACTAACACAAGTGCGAAAAGTGGTTTTTCAACACTAACACAAGTGCGAAAAGTGGTTTTTCAACACTAACACAAGTGCGAAAAGTGTTTTTTCCACACTAATACAAGTGCAAAAGTGGTTTCCTGCACCAACACAAGTGCGAAAGTGGTTTTTCAACACTAACACAAGTGCGAAAAGTGGTTTTTCAACACTAACACAAGTGCGAAAAGTGGTTTTTCAACACTAACACAAGTGCGAAAAGTGGTTTTCCACACTAATACAAGTGCAAAAGTGGTTTCCTGCACCAACACAAGTGCGAAAAGTGTTTTTTCAACACTAACACAAGTGCGAAAAGTGGTTTTTCAACACTAACACAAGTGCGAAAAGTGTTTTTTCAACACTAACACAAGTGCGAAAAGTGGTTTTTCCACACTAATACAAGTGCAAAAGTGGTTTCCTGCACCAACACAAGTGCGAAAAGTGGTTTTTCAACACGAACACAAGTGCGAAAAGTGGTTTTTCAAAACTATCACAAGTGCAAAAAGTGTTTTTTCCACACTAATACAAGTGCAAAAGTGGTTTCCTGCACCAACACAAGTGCGAAAAGTGGTTTTTCAACACTAACACAAGTGCGAAGTGGTTTTTCAACACTAACACAAGTGCGAAAAGTGGTTTTTCAACACTAACACAAGTGCGAAAAGTGGTTTTTCCACACTAATACAAGTGCAAAAGTGGTTTCCTGCACCAACACAAGTGCGAAAAGTTGTTTTTCAACACTAACACAAGTGCGAAAAGTGGTTTTTCAACACTAACACAAGTGCGAAAAGTGGTTTTTCAACACTATCGCAAGTGCAAAAAGTGTTTTTTCCACACTAATACAAGTGCAAAAGTGGTTTCCTGCACCAACACAAGTGCGAAAAGTTGTTTTTCAACACTAACACAAGTGCGAAAAGTGGTTTTTCAACACTAACACAAGTGCGAAAAGTGGTTTTTCAACACTATCGCAAGTGCAAAAAGTGTTTTTTCCACACTAATACAAGTGCAAAAGTGGTTTCCTGCACCAACACAAGTGCGAAAAGTGTTTTTTCAACACTAACACAAGTGCGAAAAGTGGTTTTTCAACACTAACACAAGTGCGAAAAGTGGTTTTTCAACACTAACACAAGTGCGAAAAGTGGTTTTTCCACACTAATACAAGTGCAAAAGTGGTTTCCTCCACCAACACAAGTGCGAAAAGTGGTTTTTCAACACTAACACAAGTGCGAAAAGTGGTTTTTCAACACTAACAGAAGTGCGAAAAGTGGTTTTCCAACACTAACACAAGTGCGAAAAGTGGTTTTTCAAAACTAACACAAGTGCGAAAAGTGGTTTTTCAACACTAATACAAGTGCAAAAGTGGTTTCCTGCACCAACACAAGTGCGAAAAGTGGTTTTTCAACACTAACACAAGTGCGAAAAGTGGTTTTTCAACACTAACACAAGTGCAAAAAGTGATTTTCCACACTAACACAAGTGCGAAAAGTGGTTTTTCCACACTAATACAAGTGCAAAAGTGGTTTCCTGCACCAACACAAGTGCGAAAAGTGGTTTTTCAACACTAACACAAGTGCGAAAAGTGGTTTTTCAACACTAACACAAGTGCGAAAAGTTGTTTTTCCACACTAATACAAGTGCAAAAGTGGTTTCCTGCACCAACACAAGTGTGAAAAGTGGTTTTTCAACACTAACACAAGTGCGAAAAGTGTTTTTTCCACACTAATACAAGTGCAAAAGTGGTTTCCTGCACCAACACAAGTGCGAAAAGTGGTTTTTCAACACTAACACAAGTGCAAAAAGTGGTTTTTCAACACTAACACAAGTGCGAAAAGTGGTTTTTCAACACTAACACAAGTGCGAAAAGTGGTTTTTCAACACTAACACAAGTGCGAAAAGTGGTTTTTCAACACTATCGCAAGTGCAAAAAGTGTTTTTTCCACACTAATACAAGTGCAAAAGTGGTTTCCTGCACCAACACAAGTGCGAAAAGTGTTTTTTCAACACTAACACAAGTGCGAAAAGTGGTTTTTCAACACTAACACAAGTGCGAAAAGTGGTTTTTCCACACTAATACAAGTGCAAAAGTGGTTTCCTCCACCAACACAAGTGCGAAAAGTGGTTTTTCAACACTAACACAAGTGCGAAAAGTGGTTTTTCAACACTAACAGAAGTGCGAAAAGTGGTTTTCCAACACTAACACAAGTGCGAAAAGTGGTTTTTCAACACTAACACAAGTGCGAAAAGTGGTTTTTCAACACTAATACAAGTGCAAAAGTGGTTTCCTGCACCAACACAAGTGCGAAAAGTGGTTTTTCAACACTAACACAAGTGCGAAAAGTGGTTTTTCAACACTAACACAAGTGCAAAAAGTGATTTTCCACACTAACACAAGTGCGAAAAGTGGTTTTTCCACACTAATACAAGTGCAAAAGTGGTTTCCTGCACCAACACAAGTGCGAAAAGTGGTTTTTCAACACTAACACAAGTGCGAAAAGTGGTTTTTCAACACTAACACAAGTGCGAAAAGTTGTTTTTCCACACTAATACAAGTGCAAAAGTGGTTTCCTGCACCAACACAAGTGTGAAAAGTGGTTTTTCAACACTAACACAAGTGCGAAAAGTGTTTTTTCCACACTAATACAAGTGCAAAAGTGGTTTCCTGCACCAACACAAGTGCGAAAAGTGGTTTTTCAACACTAACACAAGTGCAAAAAGTGGTTTTTCAACACTAACACAAGTGCGAAAAGTGGTTTTTCAACACTAACACAAGTGCGAAAAGTGGTTTTTCCACACTAATACAAGTGCAAAAGTGGTTTCCTGCACCAACACAAGTGCGAAAATTGGTTTTTCAACACTAACACAAGTGCGAAAAGTGGTTTTTCAACACTAACACAAGTGCAAAAAGTGGTTTTTCCACACTAATACAAGTGCAAAAGTGGTTTCCTTCACCAACACAAGTGCGAAAAGTGGTTTTTCAACACTAACACAAGTGCGAAAAGTGGTTTTTCAACACTAACACAAGTGCGAAAAGTGGTTTTTCAACACTAACACAAGTGCGAAAAGTGGTTTTTCAACACTAACACAAGTGCGAAAAGTGTTTTTTCCACACTAATACAAGTGCAAAAGTGGTTTCCTGCACCAACACAAGTGCGAAAAGTGTTTTTTCAACACTAACACAAGTGCGAAAAGTGGTTTTTCAACACTAACACAAGTGCGAAAAGTGTTTTTTCAACACTAACACAAGTGCGAAAAGTGGTTTTTCCACACTAATACAAGTGCAAAAGTGGTTTCCTGCACCAACACAAGTGCGAAAAGTGGTTTTTCAACACTAACACAAGTGCGAAAAGTGGTTTTTCACACTAATACAAGTGCAAAAGTGGTTTCCTGCACCAACACAAGTGCGAAAAGTGGTTTTTCAACACTAACACAAGTGCGAAAAGTGGTTTTTCAACACTAACACAAGTGCGAAAAGTGGTTTTTCAACACTAACACAAGTGCGAAAAGTGTTTTTCCCACACTAATACAAGTGCAAAAGTGGTTTCCTGCACCAACACAAGTGCGAAAAGTGTTTTTTCAACACTAACACAAGTGCGAAAAGTGGTTTTTCAACACTAACACAAGTGCGAAAAGTGGTTTTTCAACACTAACACAAGTGCGAAAAGTGGTTTTTCCACACTAATACAAGTGCAAAAGTGGTTTCCTGCACCAACACAAGTGCGAAAAGTGGTTTTTCAACACTAACACAAGTGCGAAAAGTGGTTTTTCACACTAATACAAGTGCAAAAGTGGTTTCCTGCACCAACACAAGTGCGAAAAGTGGTTTTTCAACACTAACACAAGTGCGAAAAGTGGTTTTTCAACACTAACACAAGTGCGAAAAGTGGTTTTTCAACACTAACACAAGTGCGAAAAGTGTTTTTCCCACACTAATACAAGTGCAAAAGTGGTTTCCTGCACCAACACAAGTGCGAAAAGTGGTTTTTCAACACTAACACAAGTGCGAAAAGTGCTTTTTCCACACTAATACAAGTGCAAAAGTGGTTTCCTGCACCAACACAAGTGCGAAAAGTGGTTTTTCAACACGAACACAAGTGCGAAAAGTCGTTTTTCAACACTATCACAAGTGCAAAAAGTGTTTTTTCCACACTAATACAAGTGCAAAAGTGGTTTCCTGCACCAACACAAGTGCAAAAAGTGGTTTTTCAACACTAACACAAGTGCGAAAAGTGGTTTTTCAACACTAACACAAGTGCGAAAAGTGGTTTTTCAACACTAACACAAGTGCGAAAAGTGGTTTTTCCACACTAATACAAGTGCAAAAGTGGTTTCCTGCACCAACACAAGTGCGAAAAGTGGTTTTTCAACACTAACACAAGTGCGAAAAGTGGTTTTTCAACACTAACACAAGTGCGAAAAGTGGTTTTTCCACACTAATACAAGTGCAAATGTGGTTTCCTGCACCAACACAAGTGCGAAAAGTGGTTTTTCAACACTAACACAAGTGCGAAAAGTGTTTTTTCAACACTAATACAAGTGCAAAAGTGGTTTCCTGCACCAACACAAGTGCGAAAAGTGGTTTTTCAACACGAACACAAGTGCGAAAAGTGGTTTTTCAAAACTATCACAAGTGCAAAAAGTGTTTTTTCCACACTAATACAAGTGCAAAAGTGGTTTCCTGCACCAACACAAGTGCGAAAAGTGGTTTTTCAACACTAACACAAGTGCGAAAAGTGGTTTTTCCACACTAATACAAGTGCAAAAGTGGTTTCCTGCACCAACACAAGTGCGAAAAGTGGTTTTTCAACACTAACACAAGTGCGAAAAGTGGTTTTTCAACACTAACACAAGTGCGAAAAGTGGTTTTTCAACACTATCACAAGTGCAAAAAGTGTTTTTTCCACACTAATACAAGTGCAAAAGTGGTTTCCTGCACCAACACAAGTGCGAAAAGTGGTTTTTCAACACTAACACAAGTGCGAAAAGTGGTTTTTCCACACTAATACAAGTGCAAAAGTGGTTTCCTGCACCAACACAAGTGCGAAAAGTGGTTTTTCAACACTAACACAAGTGCGAAAAGTGGTTTTTCAACACTAACACAAGTGCGAAAATTGTTTTTTCCACACTAATACAAGTGCAAAAGTGGTTTCCTGCACCAACACAAGTGCGAAAAGTGGTTTTTCAACACTAATACAAGTGCGAAAAGTGGTTTTTCCACACTAATACAAGTGCAAAAGTGGTTTCCTGCACCAACACAAGTGCGAAAAGTGGTTTTTCAACACTAACACAAGTGCTAAAAGTGGTTTTTCACACTAATACAAGTGCAAAAGTGGTTTCCTGCACCAACACAAGTGCGAAAAGTGGTTTTTCAACACTAACACAAGTGCGAAAAGTGGTTTTTCAACACTAACACAAGTGCGAAAAGTGGTTTTTCAACACTAACACAAGTGCGAAAAGTGTTTTTCCCACACTAATACAAGTGCAAAAGTGGTTTCCTGCACCAACACAAGTGCGAAAAGTGGTTTTTCAACACTAACACAAGTGCGAAAAGTGGTTTTTCAACACTAACACAAGTGCGAAAAGTGCTTTTTCCACACTAATACAAGTGCAAAAGTGGTTTCCTGCACCAACACAAGTGCGAAAAGTGGTTTTTCAACACGAACACAAGTGCGAAAAGTCATTTTTCAACACTATCACGAGTGCAAAAAGTGTTTTTTCCACACTAATACAAGTGCAAAAGTGGTTTCCTGCACCAACACAAGTGCAAAAAGTGGTTTTTCAACACTAACACAAGTGCGAAAAGTGGTTTTTCAACACTAACACAAGTGCGAAAAGTGGTTTTTCAACACTAACACAAGTGCGAAAAGTGGTTTTTCCACACTAATACAAGTGCAAAAGTGGTTTCCTGCACCAACACAAGTACGAAAAGTGGTTTTTCAACACTAACACAAGTGCGAAAAGTGGTTTTTCAACACTAACACAAGTGCGAAAAGTGGTTTTTCCACACTAATACAAGTGCAAATGTGGTTTCCTGCACCAACACAAGTGCGAAAAGTGGTTTTTCAACACTAACACAAGTGCGAAAAGTGGTTTTTCAACACTAACACAAGTGCGAAAAGTGGTTTTTCAACACTAACACAAGTGCGAAAAGTGGTTTTTCCACACTAATACAAGTGCAAAAGTGGTTTCCTGCACCAACACAAGTGCGAAAAGTGGTTTTTCAACACTAACACAAGTGCGAAAAGTGGATTTTCCACACTAAAACAAGTGCAAATGTGGTTTCCTGCACCAACACAAGTGCGAAAAGTGGTTTTTCAACACTAACACAAGTGCGAAAAGTGGTTTTTCCACACGAATACAAGTGCAAAAGTGGTTTCCTGAACCAACACAAGTGCGAAAAGTGGTTTTTCAACACTAACACAAGTGCGAAAAGTGGTTTTTCAACACTAACACAAGTGCGAAAAGTGGTTTTTCCATACTAATACAAGTGCGAAAAGTGGTTTTTCAAAACTAACACAAGTGCGAAAAGTGGTTTTTCAACACTAACACAAGTGCGAAAAGTGGTTTTTCAACACTAACACAAGTGCGAAAAGTATTTTTTCCACACTAATACAAGTGCAAAAATGGTTTCCTGCACCAACACAAGTGCGAAAAGTGGTTTTTCAACACTAACATAAGTGCGAAAAGTGGTTTTTCAACACTATCACAAGTGCAAAAAGTGTTTTTTCCACACTAATACAAGTGCAAAAGTGGTTTCCTGCACCAACACAAGTGCGAAAAGTGTTTTTTCAACACGAACACAAGTGCGAAAAGTGGTTTTTCAACACTAACACAAGTGCGAAAAGTGGTTTTTCAACACTAACACAAGTGCGAAAAGTGGTTTTTCAACACTAACACAAGTGCGAAAAGTGTTTTTTCCACACTAATACAAGTGCAAAAGTGGTTTCCTGCACCAACACAAGTGCGAAAGTGGTTTTTCAACACTAACACAAGTGCGAAAAGTGGTTTTTCAACACTAACACAAGTGCGAAAAGTGGTTTTTCAACACTAACACAAGTGCGAAAAGTGGTTTTCCACACTAATACAAGTGCAAAAGTGGTTTCCTGCACCAACACAAGTGCGAAAAGTGTTTTTTCAACACTAACACAAGTGCGAAAAGTGGTTTTTCAACACTAACACAAGTGCGAAAAGTGTTTTTTCAACACTAACACAAGTGCGAAAAGTGGTTTTTCCACACTAATACAAGTGCAAAAGTGGTTTCCTGCACCAACACAAGTGCGAAAAGTGGTTTTTCAACACGAACACAAGTGCGAAAAGTGGTTTTTCAAAACTATCACAAGTGCAAAAAGTGTTTTTTCCACACTAATACAAGTGCAAAAGTGGTTTCCTGCACCAACACAAGTGCGAAAAGTGGTTTTTCAACACTAACACAAGTGCGAAGTGGTTTTTCAACACTAACACAAGTGCGAAAAGTGGTTTTTCAACACTAACACAAGTGCGAAAAGTGGTTTTTCCACACTAATACAAGTGCAAAAGTGGTTTCCTGCACCAACACAAGTGCGAAAAGTTGTTTTTCAACACTAACACAAGTGCGAAAAGTGGTTTTTCAACACTAACACAAGTGCGAAAAGTGGTTTTTCAACACTATCGCAAGTGCAAAAAGTGTTTTTTCCACACTAATACAAGTGCAAAAGTGGTTTCCTGCACCAACACAAGTGCGAAAAGTTGTTTTTCAACACTAACACAAGTGCGAAAAGTGGTTTTTCAACACTAACACAAGTGCGAAAAGTGGTTTTTCAACACTATCGCAAGTGCAAAAAGTGTTTTTTCCACACTAATACAAGTGCAAAAGTGGTTTCCTGCACCAACACAAGTGCGAAAAGTGTTTTTTCAACACTAACACAAGTGCGAAAAGTGGTTTTTCAACACTAACACAAGTGCGAAAAGTGGTTTTTCAACACTAACACAAGTGCGAAAAGTGGTTTTTCCACACTAATACAAGTGCAAAAGTGGTTTCCTCCACCAACACAAGTGCGAAAAGTGGTTTTTCAACACTAACACAAGTGCGAAAAGTGCTTTTTCAACACTAACAGAAGTGCGAAAAGTGGTTTTCCAACACTAACACAAGTGCGAAAAGTGGTTTTTCAACACTAACACAAGTGCGAAAAGTGGTTTTTCAACACTAATACAAGTGCAAAAGTGGTTTCCTGCACCAACACAAGTGCGAAAAGTGGTTTTTCAACACTAACACAAGTGCGAAAAGTGGTTTTTCAACACTAACACAAGTGCAAAAAGTGATTTTCCACACTAACACAAGTGCGAAAAGTGGTTTTTCCACACTAATACAAGTGCAAAAGTGGTTTCCTGCACCAACACAAGTGCGAAAAGTGGTTTTTCAACACTAACACAAGTGCGAAAAGTGGTTTTTCAACACTAACACAAGTGCGAAAAGTTGTTTTTCCACACTAATACAAGTGCAAAAGTGGTTTCCTGCACCAACACAAGTGTGAAAAGTGGTTTTTCAACACTAACACAAGTGCGAAAAGTGTTTTTTCCACACTAATACAAGTGCAAAAGTGGTTTCCTGCACCAACACAAGTGCGAAAAGTGGTTTTTCAACACTAACACAAGTGCAAAAAGTGGTTTTTCAACACTAACACAAGTGCGAAAAGTGGTTTTTCAACACTAACACAAGTGCGAAAAGTGGTTTTTCCACACTAATACAAGTGCAAAAGTGGTTTCCTGCACCAACACAAGTGCGAAAATTGGTTTTTCAACACTAACACAAGTGCGAAAAGTGGTTTTTCAACACTAACACAAGTGCAAAAAGTGGTTTTTCCACACTAATACAAGTGCAAAAGTGGTTTCCTTCACCAACACAAGTGTGAAAAGTGGTTTTTCAACACTAACACAAGTGCGAAAAGTGGTTTTTCAACACTAACACAAGTGCGAAAAGTGGTTTTTCAACACTAACACAAGTGCGAAAAGTGGTTTTTCAACACTAACACAAGTGCGAAAAGTGTTTTTTCCACACTAATACAAGTGCAAAAGTGGTTTCCTGCACCAACACAAGTGCGAAAAGTGTTTTTTCAACACTAACACAAGTGCGAAAAGTGGTTTTTCAACACTAACACAAGTGCGAAAAGTGTTTTTTCAACACTAACACAAGTGCGAAAAGTGGTTTTTCCACACTAATACAAGTGCAAAAGTGGTTTCCTGCACCAACACAAGTGCGAAAAGTGGTTTTTCAACACTAACACAAGTGCGAAAAGTGGTTTTTCACACTAATACAAGTGCAAAAGTGGTTTCCTGCACCAACACAAGTGCGAAAAGTGGTTTTTCAACACTAACACAAGTGCGAAAAGTGGTTTTTCAACACTAACACAAGTGCGAAAAGTGGTTTTTCAACACTAACACAAGTGCGAAAAGTGTTTTTCCCACACTAATACAAGTGCAAAAGTGGTTTCCTGCACCAACACAAGTGCGAAAAGTGTTTTTTCAACACTAACACAAGTGCGAAAAGTGGTTTTTCAACACTAACACAAGTGCGAAAAGTGGTTTTTCAACACTAACACAAGTGCGAAAAGTGGTTTTTCCACACTAATACAAGTGCAAAAGTGGTTTCCTGCACCAACACAAGTGCGAAAAGTGGTTTTTCAACACTAACACAAGTGCGAAAAGTGGTTTTTCACACTAATACAAGTGCAAAAGTGGTTTCCTGCACCAACACAAGTGCGAAAAGTGGTTTTTCAACACTAACACAAGTGCGAAAAGTGGTTTTTCAACACTAACACAAGTGCGAAAAGTGGTTTTTCAACACTAACACAAGTGCGAAAAGTGTTTTTCCCACACTAATACAAGTGCAAAAGTGGTTTCCTGCACCAACACAAGTGCGAAAAGTGGTTTTTCAACACTAACACAAGTGCGAAAAGTGCTTTTTCCACACTAATACAAGTGCAAAAGTGGTTTCCTGCACCAACACAAGTGCGAAAAGTGGTTTTTCAACACGAACACAAGTGCGAAAAGTCGTTTTTCAACACTATCACAAGTGCAAAAAGTGTTTTTTCCACACTAATACAAGTGCAAAAGTGGTTTCCTGCACCAACACAAGTGCAAAAAGTGGTTTTTCAACACTAACACAAGTGCGAAAAGTGGTTTTTCAACACTAACACAAGTGCGAAAAGTGGTTTTTCAACACTAACACAAGTGCGAAAAGTGGTTTTTCCACACTAATACAAGTGCAAAAGTGGTTTCCTGCACCAACACAAGTGCGAAAAGTGGTTTTTCAACACTAACACAAGTGCGAAAAGTGGTTTTTCAACACTAACACAAGTGCGAAAAGTGGTTTTTCCACACTAATACAAGTGCAAATGTGGTTTCCTGCACCAACACAAGTGCGAAAAGTGGTTTTTCAACACTAACACAAGTGCGAAAAGTGTTTTTTCAACACTAATACAAGTGCAAAAGTGGTTTCCTGCACCAACACAAGTGCGAAAAGTGGTTTTTCAACACGAACACAAGTGCGAAAAGTGGTTTTTCAAAACTATCACAAGTGCAAAAAGTGTTTTTTCCACACTAATACAAGTGCAAAAGTGGTTTCCTGCACCAACACAAGTGCGAAAAGTGGTTTTTCAACACTAACACAAGTGCGAAAAGTGGTTTTTCCACACTAATACAAGTGCAAAAGTGGTTTCCTGCACCAACACAAGTGCGAAAAGTGGTTTTTCAACACTAACACAAGTGCGAAAAGTGGTTTTTCAACACTAACACAAGTGCGAAAAGTGGTTTTTCAACACTATCACAAGTGCAAAAAGTGTTTTTTCCACACTAATACAAGTGCAAAAGTGGTTTCCTGCACCAACACAAGTGCGAAAAGTGGTTTTTCAACACTAACACAAGTGCGAAAAGTGGTTTTTCCACACTAATACAAGTGCAAAAGTGGTTTCCTGCACCAACACAAGTGCGAAAAGTGGTTTTTCAACACTAACACAAGTGCGAAAAGTGGTTTTTCAACACTAACACAAGTGCGAAAATTGTTTTTTCCACACTAATACAAGTGCAAAAGTGGTTTCCTGCACCAACACAAGTGCGAAAAGTGTTTTTTCAACACTAACACAAGTGCGAAAAGTGGTTTTTCAACACTAACACAAGTGCGAAAAGTGGTTTTTCAACACTAACACAAGTGCGAAAAGTGGTTTTTCAACACTAATACAAGTGCGAAAAGTGGTTTTTCCACACTAATACAAGTGCAAAAGTGGTTTCCTGCACCAACACAAGTGCGAAAAGTGGTTTTTCAACACTAACACAAGTGCTAAAAGTGGTTTTTCACACTAATACAAGTGCAAAAGTGGTTTCCTGCACCAACACAAGTGCGAAAAGTGGTTTTTCAACACTAACACAAGTGCGAAAAGTGGTTTTTCAACACTAACACAAGTGCGAAAAGTGGTTTTTCAACACTAACACAAGTGCGAAAAGTGTTTTTCCCACACTAATACAAGTGCAAAAGTGGTTTCCTGCACCAACACAAGTGCGAAAAGTGGTTTTTCAACACTAACACAAGTGCGAAAAGTGGTTTTTCAACACTAACACAAGTGCGAAAAGTGCTTTTTCCACACTAATACAAGTGCAAAAGTGGTTTCCTGCACCAACACAAGTGCGAAAAGTGGTTTTTCAACACGAACACAAGTGCGAAAAGTCATTTTTCAACACTATCACGAGTGCAAAAAGTGTTTTTTCCACACTAATACAAGTGCAAAAGTGGTTTCCTGCACCAACACAAGTGCAAAAAGTGGTTTTTCAACACTAACACAAGTGCGAAAAGTGGTTTTTCAACACTAACACAAGTGCGAAAAGTGGTTTTTCAACACTAACACAAGTGCGAAAAGTGGTTTTTCCACACTAATACAAGTGCAAAAGTGGTTTCCTGCACCAACACAAGTACGAAAAGTGGTTTTTCAACACTAACACAAGTGCGAAAAGTGGTTTTTCAACACTAACACAAGTGCGAAAAGTGGTTTTTCCACACTAATACAAGTGCAAATGTGGTTTGCTGCACCAACACAAGTGCGAAAAGTGGTTTTTCAACACTAACACAAGTGCGAAAAGTGGTTTTTCAACACTAACACAAGTGCGAAAAGTGGTTTTTCAACACTAACACAAGTGCGAAAAGTGGTTTTTCCACACTAATACAAGTGCAAAAGTGGTTTCCTGCACCAACACAAGTGCGAAAAGTGGTTTTTCAACACTAACACAAGTGCGAAAAGTGGATTTTCCACACTAAAACAAGTGCAAATGTGGTTTCCTGCACCAACACAAGTGCGAAAAGTGGTTTTTCAACACTAACACAAGTGCGAAAAGTGGTTTTTCCACACGAATACAAGTGCAAAAGTGGTTTCCTGAACCAACACAAGTGCGAAAAGTGGTTTTTCAACACTAACACAAGTGCGAAAAGTGGTTTTTCAACACTAACACAAGTGCGAAAAGTGGTTTTTCCATACTAATACAAGTGCGAAAAGTGGTTTTTCAAAACTAACACAAGTGCGAAAAGTGGTTTTTCAACACTAACACAAGTGCGAAAAGTGGTTTTTCAACACTAACACAAGTGCAAAAATGGTTTCCTGCACCAACACAAGTGCGAAAAGTGGTTTTTCAACACTAACATAAGTGCGAAAAGTGGTTTTTCAACACTATCACAAGTGCAAAAAGTGTTTTTTCCACACTAATACAAGTGCAAAAGTGGTTTCCTGCACCAACACAAGTGCGAAAAGTGTTTTTTCAACACGAACACAAGTGCGAAAAGTGGTTTTTCAACACTAACACAAGTGCGAAAAGTGGTTTTTCAACACTAACACAAGTGCGAAAAGTGGTTTTTCAACACTAACACAAGTGCGAAAAGTGTTTTTTCCACACTAATACAAGTGCAAAAGTGGTTTCCTGCACCAACACAAGTGCGAAAGTGGTTTTTCAACACTAACACAAGTGCGAAAAGTGGTTTTTCAACACTAACACAAGTGCGAAAAGTGGTTTTTCAACACTAACACAAGTGCGAAAAGTGGTTTTCCACACTAATACAAGTGCAAAAGTGGTTTCCTGCACCAACACAAGTGCGAAAAGTGTTTTTTCAACACTAACACAAGTGCGAAAAGTGGTTTTTCAACACTAACACAAGTGCGAAAAGTGTTTTTTCAACACTAACACAAGTGCGAAAAGTGGTTTTTCCACACTAATACAAGTGCAAAAGTGGTTTCCTGCACCAACACAAGTGCGAAAAGTGGTTTTTCAACACGAACACAAGTGCGAAAAGTGGTTTTTCAAAACTATCACAAGTGCAAAAAGTGTTTTTTCCACACTAATACAAGTGCAAAAGTGGTTTCCTGCACCAACACAAGTGCGAAAAGTGGTTTTTCAACACTAAAACAAGTGCGAAGTGGTTTTTCAACACTAACACAAGTGCGAAAAGTGGTTTTTCAACACTAACACAAGTGCGAAAAGTGGTTTTTCCACACTAATACAAGTGCAAAAGTGGTTTCCTGCACCAACACAAGTGCGAAAAGTTGTTTTTCAACACTAACACAAGTGCGAAAAGTGGTTTTTCAACACTAACACAAGTGCGAAAAGTGGTTTTTCAACACTATCGCAAGTGCAAAAAGTGTTTTTTCCACACTAATACAAGTGCAAAAGTGGTTTCCTGCACCAACACAAGTGCGAAAAGTTGTTTTTCAACACTAACACAAGTGCGAAAAGTGGTTTTTCAACACTAACACAAGTGCGAAAAGTGGTTTTTCAACACTATCGCAAGTGCAAAAAGTGTTTTTTCCACACTAATACAAGTGCAAAAGTGGTTTCCTGCACCAACACAAGTGCGAAAAGTGTTTTTTCAACACTAACACAAGTGCGAAAAGTGGTTTTTCAACACTAACACAAGTGCGAAAAGTGGTTTTTCAACACTAACACAAGTGCGAAAAGTGGTTTTTCCACACTAATACAAGTGCAAAAGTGGTTTCCTCCACCAACACAAGTGCGAAAAGTGGTTTTTCAACACTAACACAAGTGCGAAAAGTGGTTTTTCAACACTAACAGAAGTGCGAAAAGTGGTTTTCCAACACTAACACAAGTGCGAAAAGTGGTTTTTCAACACTAACACAAGTGCGAAAAGTGGTTTTTCAACACTAATACAAGTGCAAAAGTGGTTTCCTGCACCAACACAAGTGCGAAAAGTGGTTTTTCAACACTAACACAAGTGCGAAAAAGTGATTTTCCACACTAACACAAGTGCGAAAAGTGGTTTTTCCACACTAATACAAGTGCAAAAGTGGTTTCCTGCACCAACACAAGTGCGAAAAGTGGTTTTTCAACACTAACACAAGTGCGAAAAGTTGTTTTTTCCACACTAATACAAGTGCAAAAGTGGTTTCCTGCACCAACACAAGTGTGAAAAGTGGTTTTTCAACACTAACACAAGTGCGAAAAGTGTTTTTTCCACACTAATACAAGTGCAAAAGTGGTTTCCTGCACCAACACAAGTGCGAAAAGTGGTTTTTCAACACTAACACAAGTGCGAAAAGTGGTTTTTCCACACTAATACAAGTGCAAAAGTGGTTTCCTGCACCAACACAAGTGCGAAAAGTGGTTTTTCAACACGAACACAAGTGCGAAAAGTGGTTTTTCAAAACTATCACAAGTGCAAAAAGTGTTTTTTCCACACTAATACAAGTGCAAAAGTGGTTTCCTGCACCAACACAAGTGCGAAAAGTGGTTTTTCAACACTAACACAAGTGCGAAAAGTGGTTTTTCAACACTAACACAAGTGCGAAAAGTGGTTTTTCAACACTAACACAAGTGCGAAAAGTGGTTTTTCAACACTAACACAAGTGCGAAAAGTGGTTTTTCCACACTAATACAAGTGCAAAAGTGGTTTCCTGCACCAACACAAGTGCGAAAAGTGTTTTTTCAACACTAACACAAGTGCGAAAAGTGGTTTTTCAACACTAACACAAGTGCGAAAAGTGGTTTTTCAACACCAACACAAGTGCGAAAAGTGGTTTTTCCACACTAATACAAGTGCAAAAGTGGTTTCCTGCACCAACACAAGTGCGAAAAGTGGTTTTTCAACACTAACACAAGTGCGAAAAGTGATTTTTCCACACTAATACAAGTGCAAAAGTGGTTTCCTGCACCAACACAAGTGCGAAAAGTGGTTTTTCAACACTAACACAAGTGCGAAAAGTGTTTTTTCCACACTAATACAAGTGCAAAAGTGGTTTCCGGCACCAACACAAGTGCGAAAAGTGTTTTTTCAACACTAACACAAGTGCGAAAAGTGGTTTTTCAACACTAACACAAGTGCGAAAAGTGGTTTTTCAACACTAACACAAGTGCGAAAAGTGTTTTTTCAACACTAACACAAGTGCGAAAAGTGGTTTTTCCACACCAATACAAGTGCAAAAGTGGTTTCCTGCACCAACACAAGTGCGAAAAGTGGTTTTTCAACACGAACACAAGTGCGAAAAGTGGTTTTTCAAAACTATCACAAGTGCAAAAAGTGTTTTTTCCACACTAATACAAGTGCAAAAGTGGTTTCCTGCACCAACACAAGTGCGAAAAGTGGTTTTTCAACACTAACACAAGTGCGAAAAGTGGTTTTTCAACACTAACACAAGTGCGAAAAGTGGTTTTTCCACACTAATACAAGTGCAAAAGTGGTTTCCTGCACCAACACAAGTGCGAAAAGTGGTTTTTCAACACTAACACAAGTGCGAAAAGTGGTTTTCAACACTAACACAAGTGCGAAAAGTGGTTTTTCAACACTATCACAAGTGCAAAAAGTGTTTTTTCCACACTAATACAAGTGCAAAAGTGGTTTCCTGCACCAACACAAGTGCGAAAAGTGGTTTTTCAACACTAACACAAGTGCGAAAAGTGGTTTTTCCACACTAATACAAGTGCAAAAGTGGTTTCCTGCACCAACACAAGTGCGAAAAGTGGTTTTTCAACACTAACACAAGTGCGAAAAGTGGTTTTTCAACACTAACACAAGTGCGAAAAGTGGTTTTTCCACACCAATACAAGTGCAAAAGTGGTTTTTCCATACTAATACAAGTGCAAAAGTGGTTTCCTCCACCAACACAAGTGTGAAAAGTGGTTTTTCAACACTAACACAAGTGCGAAAAGTGGTTTTTCAAAACTAACACAAGTGCGAAAAGTGGTTTTTCAACACTAACACAAGTGCGAAAAGTGGTTTTTCAACACTAACACAAGTGCAAAAGTGGTTTCCTGCACCAACACAAGTGCGAAAAGTTGTTTTTCAACACTAACACAAGTGCGAAAAGTGGTTTTTCAACACTAACACAAGTGCGAAAAGTGGTTTTTCAACACTACCGCAAGTGCAAAAAGTGTTTTTTCCACACTAAGACAAGTGCGAAAAGTGGTTTTTCAACACTAACACAAGTGCGAAAAGTGGCTTTTCAACACTATCGCAAGTGCAAAAAGTGTTTTTTCCACACTAATACAAGTGCAAAAGTGGTTTCCTGCACCAACACAAGTGCGAAAAGTGTTTTTTCAACACTAACACAAGTGCGAAAAGTGGGTTTTCAACACTAACACAAGTGCGAAAAGTGTTTTTTCAACACTAACACAAGTGCGAAAAGTGGTTTTTCCACACTAATACAAGTGCAAAAGTGGTTTCCTCCACCAACACAAGTGCGAAAAGTGGTTTTTCAACACTAACACAAGTGCGAAAAGTGGTTTTTCAACACTAACAGAAGTGCAAAAAGTGGTTTTTCAACACTAACACAAGTGCGAAAAGTGGTTTTTCAACACTAACACAAGTGCGAAAAGTGGTTTTTCCACACTAATACAAGTGCAAAAGTGGTTTCCTGCACCAACACAAGTGCGAAAAGTGGTTTTTCAACACTAACACAAGTGCGAAAAGTGATTTTCCACACTAACACAAGTGCGAAAAGTGGTTTTTCCACACTAATACAAGTGCAAAAGTGGTTTCCTGCACCAACACAAGTGCGAAAAGTGGTTTTTCAACACTAACACAAGTGCGAAAAGTTGTTTTTCCACACTAATACAAGTGCAAAAGTGGTTTCCTGCACCAACACAAGTGTGAAAAGTGGTTTTTCAACACTAACACAAGTGCGAAAAGTGTTTTTTCCACACTAATACAAGTGCAAAAGTGGTTTCCTGCACCAACACAAGTGCGAAAAGTGGTTTTTCAACACTAACACAAGTGCGAAAAGTGTTTTTTCAACACTAACACAAGTGCGAAAAGTGTTTTTTCAACACTAACACAAGTGCGAAAAGTGGTTTTTCCACACTAATACAAGTGCAAAAGTGGTTTCCTGCACCAACACAAGTGCGAAAAGTGGTTTTTCAACACGAACACAAGTGCGAAAAGTGGTTTTTCAAAACTATCACAAGTGCAAAAAGTGTTTTTTCCACACTAATACAAGTGCAAAAGTGGTTTCCTGCACCAACACAAGTGCGAAAAGTGGTTTTTCAACACTAACACAAGTGCGAAAAGTGGTTTTTCAACACTAACACAAGTGCGAAAGTGGTTTTTCAACACTAACACAAGTGCGAAAAGTGGTTTTTCAACACTAACACAAGTGCGAAAAGTGGTTTTTCCACACTAATACAAGTGCAAAAGTGGTTTCCTGCACCAACACAAGTGCGAAAAGTGGTTTTTCAACACTAACACAAGTGCGAAAAGTGGTTTTTCAACACTAACACAAGTGCGAAAAGTGGTTTTTCAACACTAACACAAGTGCGAAAAGTGGTTTTTCAACACTAACACAAGTGCGAAAAGTGGTTTTTCCACACTAATACAAGTGCAAAAGTGGTTTCCTGCACCAACACAAGTGCGAAAAGTGGTTTTTCAACACTAACACAAGTGCGAAAAGTGGTTTTTCAACACTAACACAAGTGCGAAAATTGTTTTTTCCACACTAATACAAGTGCAAAAGTGGTTTCCTGCACCAACACAAGTGCGAAAAGTGTTTTTTCAACACTAACACAAGTGCGAAAAGTGGTTTTTCAACACTAACACAAGTGCGAAAAGTGGTTTTTCAACACCAACACAAGTGCGAAAAGTGGTTTTTCCACACTAATACAAGTGCAAAAGTGGTTTCCTGCACCAACACAAGTGCGAAAAGTGGTTTTTCAACACTAACACAAGTGCGAAAAGTGGTTTTTCAACACTAACACAAGTGCGAAAAGTGGTTTTTCCACACTAATACAAGTGCAAAAGTGGTTTCCTGCACCAACACAAGTGCGAAAAGTGGTTTTTCAACACTAACACAAGTGCGAAAAGTGGTTTTTCAACACTAACAAGTGCGAAAAGTGGTTTTTCCACAACAATACAAGTGCAAAAGTGGTTTTTCCATACTAATACAAGTGCAAAAGTGGTTTCCTCCACCAACACAAGTGTGAAAAGTGGTTTTTCAACACTAACACAAGTGCGAAAAGTGGTTTTTCAAAACTAACACAAGTGCGAAAAGTGGTTTTTCAACACTAACACAAGTGCGAAAAGTGGTTTTTCAACACTAACACAAGTGCAAAAGTGGTTTCCTGCACCAACACAAGTGCGAAAAGTTGTTTTTCAACACTAACACAAGTGCGAAAAGTGGTTTTTCAACACTAACACAAGTGCGAAAAGTGGTTTTTCAACACTACCGCAAGTGCAAAAAGTGTTTTTTCCACACTAATACAAGTGCAAAAGTGGTTTCCTGCACCAACACAAGTGCGAAAAGTTGTTTTTCAACACTAACACAAGTGCGAAAAGTGGTTTTTCAACACTAACACAAGTGCGAAAAGTGGTTTTTCAACACTATCGCAAGTGCAAAAAGTGTTTTTTCCACACTAATACAAGTGCAAAAGTGGTTTCCTGCACCAACACAAGTGCGAAAAGTGTTTTTTCAACACTAACACAAGTGCGAAAAGTGGTTTTTCAACACTAACACAAGTGCGAAAAGTGGTTTTTCAACACTAACACAAGTGTGAAAAGTGTTTTTTCAACACTAACACAAGTGCGAAAAGTGGTTTTTCCACACTAATACAAGTGCAAAAGTGGTTTCCTCCACCAACACAAGTGCGAAAAGTGGTTTTTCAACACTAACACAAGTGCGAAAAGTGGTTTTTCAACACTAACAGAAGTGCGAAAAGTGGTTTTTCAACACTAACACAAGTGCGAAAAGTGGTTTTTCAACACTAACACAAGTGCGAAAAGTGGTTTTTCCACACTAATACAAGTGCAAAAGTGGTTTCCTGCACCAACACAAGTGCGAAAAGTGGTTTTTCAACACTAACACAAGTGCGAAAAGTGATTTTCCACACTAACACAAGTGCGAAAAGTGGTTTTTCCACACTAATACAAGTGCAAAAGTGGTTTCCTGCACCAACACAAGTGCGAAAAGTGGTTTTTCAACACTAACACAAGTGCGAAAAGTTGTTTTTCCACACTAATACAAGTGCAAAAGTGGTTTCCTGCACCAACACAAGTGTGAAAAGTGGTTTTTCAACACTAACACAAGTGCGAAAAGTGTTTTTTCCACACTAATACAAGTGCAAAAGTGGTTTCCTGCACCAACACAAGTGCGAAAAGTGGTTTTTCAACACTAACACAAGTGCGAAAAGTGGTTTTTCAACACTAACACAAGTGCGAAAAGTGGTTTTTCAACACTAACACAAGTGCGAAAAGTGGTTTTTCCACACTAATACAAGTGCAAAAGTGGTTTCCTGCACCAACACAAGTGCGAAAAGTGGTTTTTCAACACGAACACAAGTGCGAAAAGTGGTTTTTCAAAACTATCACAAGTGCAAAAAGTGTTTTTTCCACACTAATACAAGTGCAAAAGTGGTTTTTGAAAACTATCACAAGTGCAAAAAGTGTTTTTTCCACACTAATACAAGTGCAAAAGTGGTTTCCTGCACCAACACAAGTGCGAAAAGTGGTTTTTCAACACTAACACAAGTGCGAAAAGTGGTTTTTCAACACTAACACAAGTGCGAAAAGTGGTTTTTCAACACTAACACAAGTGCGAAAAGTGGTTTTTCCACACTAATACAAGTGCAAAAGTGGTTTCCTGCACCAACACAAGTGCGAAAAGTGGTTTTTCAACACTAACACAAGTGCGAAAAGTGGTTTTTCAACACTATCACAAGTGCAAAAAGTGTTTTTTCCACACTAATACAAGTGCAAAAGTGGTTTCCTGCACCAACACAAGTGCGAAAAGTGGTTTTTCAACACTAACACAAGTGCGAAAAGTGGTTTTTCAACACTAACACAAGTGCGAAAAGTGGTTTTTCAACACTAACACAAGTGCGAAAAGTGGTTTTTCAACACTAACACAAGTGCGAAAAGTGGTTTTTCAACACTAACACAAGTGCGAAAAGTGGTTTTTCAACACTAACACAAGTGCGAAAAGTGGTTTTTCAACACTAATACAAGTGCAAAAGTGGTTTCCTGCACCAACACAAGTGCGAAAAGTGTTTTTTCAACACTAACACAAGTGCGAAAAGTGGTTTTTCAACACTAACACAAGTGCGAAAAGTGGTTTTTCAACACCAACACAAGTGCGAAAAGTGGTTTTTCCACACTAATACAAGTGCAAAAGTGGTTTCCTGCACCAACACAAGTGCGAAAAGTGGTTTTTCAACACGAACACAAGTGCGAAAAGTGGTTTTTGAAAACTATCACAAGTGCAAAAAGTGTTTTTTCCACACTAATACAAGTGCAAAAGTGGTTTCCTGCACCAACACAAGTGCGAAAAGTGGTTTTTCAACACTAACACAAGTGCGAAAAGTGGTTTTTCCACACTAATACAAGTGCAAAAGTGGTTTCCTGCACCAACACAAGTGCGAAAAGTGTTTTTTCAACACTAACACAAGTGCGAAAAGTGGTTTTTCCACACTAATACAAGTGCAAAAGTGGTTTCCTGCACCAACACAAGTGCGAAAAGTGGTTTTTCAACATGAACACAAGTGCGAAAAGTGGTTTTTCAAAACTATCACAAGTGCAAAAAGTGTTTTTTCCACACTAATACAAGTGCAAAAGTGGTTTCCTGCACCAACACAAGTGCGAAAAGTGGTTTTTCAACACTAACACAAGTGCGAAAAGTGGTTTTTCCACACGAATACAAGTGCAAAAGTGGTTTCCTGAACCAACACAAGTGCGAAAAGTGGTTTTTCAATACTAACACAAGTGCGAAAAGTGGTTTTTCAACACTAACACAAGTGCGAAAAGTGGTTTTTCCATACTAATACAAGTGCAAAAGTGGTTTCCTCCACCAACACAAGTGCGAAAAGTGGTTTTTCAACACTAACACAAGTGCGAAAAGTGTTTTCCTGCACTAACACAATTGCGAAAAGTGGTTTTTCAACACTAACACAAGTGCGAAAAGTGGTTTTTCAACACTAACACAAGTGCGAAAAGTGTTTTTTCCACACTAATACAAGTGCAAAAATGGTTTCCTGCACCAACACAAGTGCGAAAAGTGGTTTTTCAACACTAACATAAGTGCGAAAAGTGGTTTTTCAACACTATCACAAGTGCAAAAAGTGTTTTTTCCACACTAATACAAGTGCAAAAGTGGTTTCCTGCACCAACACAAGTGCGAAAAGTGGTTTTTCAACACGAACACAAGTGCGAAAAGTGGTTTTTCAACACTAACACAAGTGCGAAAAGTGGTTTTTCAACACTAACACAAGTGCGAAAAGTGGTTTTTCAACACTAACACAAGTGCGAAAAGTGGTTTTTCAACACTAATACAAGTGCGAAAAGTGTTTTTTCCACACTAATACAAGTGCAAAAGTGGTTTCCTGCACTAACACAATTGCGAAAAGTGGTTTTTCAACACTAACACAAGTGCGAAAAGTGGTTTTTCAACACTAACACAAGTGCGAAAAGTGGTTTTTCAACACTAACACAAGTGCGAAAAGTGGTTTTTCCACACTATCACAAGTGCAAAAAGTGTTTTTTTCACACTAATACAAGTGCAAAAGTGGTTTCCTGCACCAACACAAGTGCGAAAAGTGGTTTTTCAACACTAACACAAGTGCGAAAAGTGGTTTTTCAACACTAACACAAGTGCAAAAAGTGGTTTTTCAACACTAACACAAGTGCGAAAAGTGTTTTTTCCACACTAATACAAGTGCAAAAGTGGTTTCCTGCACCAACACAAGTGCGAAAAGTGGTTTTTCAACACTAACACAAGTGCGAAAAGTAGTTTTTCAACACTAACACAAGTGCGAAAAGTGGTTTTTCAACACTAACACAAGTGCGAAAAGTGTTTTTTCCACACTAGTACAAGTGCAAAAGTGGTTTCCTGCACCAACACAAGTGCGAAAAGTGGTTTTTCCACACTTATACAAGTGCAAAAGTGGTTTCCTGCACCAACACAAGTGTGAAAAGTGGTTTTTCAACACTAACACAAGTGCGAAAAGTGGTTTTTCAACACTTTCACAAGTGCAAAAAGTGTTTTTTCCACACTAATACAAGTGCTAAAGTGGTTTCCTGCACCAACACAAGTGCGAAAAGTGGTTTTTCAACACTAACACAAGTGCGAAAAGTGGTTTTTCAACACTAACACAAGTGCGAAAAGTGGTTTTTCAACACTAACACAAGTGCGAAAAGTGGTTTTTCAACACTAACACAAGAGCGAAAAGTGGTTTTTCAACACTAACACAAGTGAGAAAAGTGTTTTTTCCACACTAATACAAGTGCAAAAGTGGTTTACTGCACCAACACAAGTGCGAAAAGTGGTTTTTCACCACTAACACAAGTGCGAAAAGTGGTTTTTCAACACTAACACAAGTGCGAAAAGTGGTTTTTCAACACTAACACAAGTGCGAAAAGTGGTTTTTCAACACCAACACAAGTGCGAAAAGTGGTTTTTCAACACTAACACAAGTGCGAAAAGTGGTTTTTCAACACTATCACAAGTGCAAAAAGTGTTTTTTCCACACTAATACAAGTGTAAAAGTGGTTTCCTGCACCAACACAAGTGCGAAAAGTGGTTTTTCAACACTAACACAAGTGCGAAAAGTGGTTTTTCCAACACTAACACAAGTGTGAAAAGTGGTTTTTCCACACTAATACAAGTGCAAAAGTGGTTTTCTGCACCAACACTAGTGCGAAAAGTGGTTTTTCAACACTAACACAAGTGCGAAAAGTGGTTTTTCAACACTAACACAAGTGCGAAAAGTAGTTTTTCCACACTAATACAAGTGCAAAAGTGGTTTCCTGCACCAACACAAGTGCGAAAAGTGGTTTTTCAACACTAACACAAGTGTGAAAAGTGGTTTTTCCACACTAATACAAGTGCAAATGTGGTTTCCTGCACCAACACAAGTGCGAAAAGTGGTTTTTCAACACTAACACAAGTGCGAAAAGTGGTTTTTCAACACTATCACAAGTGCAAAAAGTGTTTTTTCCACACTAATACAAGTGCAAAAGTGGTTTCCTGCACCAACACAAGTGCAAAAAGTGGTTTTTCAACACTAACAGAAGTGCGAAAAGTGGTTTTTCAACACTAACACAAGTGCGAAAAGTGGTTTTTCAACACTAACACAAGTGCGAAAAGTGGTTTTTCAACACTAACACAAGTGCAAAAGTGGTTTCCTGCACCAACACAAGTGCGAAAAGTGGTTTTTCAACACTAATACAAGTGCGAAAAGTGGTTTTTCAACACTAACACAAGTGCGAAAAGTGGTTTTTCAACACTAACACAAGTGCGAAAAGTGTTTTTCCACACTAATACAAGTGCAAAAGTGGTTTCCTGCACCAACACAAGTGCGAAAAGTGGTTTTTCAACACTAACGCAAGTGCGAAAAGTGGTTTTTCAACACTATCACAAGTGCAAAAAGTGTTTTTTCCACACTAATACAAGTGCAAAAGTGGTTTCCTGCACCAACACAAGTGCGAAAAGTGGTTTTTCAACACTAACACAAGTGCGAAAAGTTGTTTTTCAACACTATCACAAGTGCAAAAAGTGTTTTTTTCCACACTAATACAAGTGCAAAAGTGGTTTCCTGCACCAACACAAGTGCTAAAAGTGGTTTTTCAACACTAATACAAGTGCGAAAAGTGTTTTTTCAACACTATCACAAGTGCGAAAAGTGTTTTTTCCACACTAATACAAGTGCAAAAGTGGTTTCCTGCACCAACACAAGTGCGAAAAGTGGTTTTTCAACACTAACACAAGTGCGAAAAGTGGTTTTTCAACACTAACACAAGTGCGAAAAGTGGTTTTTCAACACTAACACAAGTGCGAAAAGTGGTTTTTCAACACTAACACAAGTGCGAAAAGTGGTTTTTCAACACTAACACAAGTGCGAAAAGTGGTTTTTCAACACTAACACAAGTGCGAAAAGTGGTTTTTCAACACTAACACAAGTGCGAAAAGTGGTTTTTCAACACTAACACAAGTGCGAAAAGTGTTTTTTCAACACTAACACAAGTGCGAAAAGTGGTTTTTCCACACTAATACAAGTGCAAAAGTGGTTTCCTCCACCAACACAAGTGTGAAAAGTGGTTTTTCAACACTAACACAAGTGCGAAAAGTGGTTTTTCAACACTAACAGAAGTGCGAAAAGTGGTTTTTCAACACTAACACAAGTGCGAAAAGTGGTTTTTCAACACTAACACAAGTGCGAAAAGTGGTTTTTCCACACTAATACAAGTGCAAAAGTGGTTTCCTGCACCAACACAAGTGCGAAAAGTGGTTTTTCAACACTAACACAAGTGCGAAAAGTGATTTTCCACACTAACACAAGTGCGAAAAGTGGTTTTTCCACACTAATACAAGTGCAAAAGTGGTTTCCTGCACCAACACAAGTGCGAAAAGTGGTTTTTCAACACTAACACAAGTGCGAAAAGTGGTTTTTCAACACTAACACAAGTGCGAAAAGTTGTTTTTCCACACTAATACAAGTGCAAAAGTGGTTTCCTGCACCAACACAAGTGTGAAAAGTGGTTTTTCAACACTAACACAAGTGCGAAAAGTGTTTTTTCCACACTAATACAAGTGCAAAAGTGGTTTCCTGCACCAACACAAGTGCGAAAAGTGGTTTTTCAACACTAACACAAGTGCGAAAAGTGGTTTTTCAACACTAACACAAGTGCGAAAAGTGGTTTTTCAACACTAACACAAGTGCGAAAAGTGGTTTTTCCACACTAATACAAGTGCAAAAGTGGTTTCCTGCACCAACACAAGTGCGAAAATTGGTTTTTCAACACTAACACAAGTGCGAAAAGTGGTTTTTCAACACTAACACAAGTGCAAAAAGTGGTTTTTCCACACTAATACAAGTGCAAAAGTGGTTTCCTTCACCAACACAAGTGCGAAAAGTGGTTTTTCAACACTAACACAAGTGCGAAAAGTGGTTATTCAACACTAACACAAGTGCGAAAAGTGGTTTTTCAACACTAACACAAGTGCGAAAAGTGGTTTTTCAACACTAACACAAGTGCGAAAAGTGTTTTTTCCACACTAATACAAGTGCAAAAGTGGTTTCCTGCACCAACACAAGTGTGAAAAGTGTTTTTTCAACACTAACACAAGTGCGAAAAGTGGTTTTTCAACACTAACACAAGTGCGAAAAGTGTTTTTTCAACACTAACACAAGTGCGAAAAGTGGTTTTTCCACACTAATACAAGTGCAAAAGTGGTTTCCTGCACCAACACAAGTGCGAAAAGTGGTTTTTCAACACGAACAAGTGCGAAAAGTGGTTTTTCAAAACTATCACAAGTGCAAAAAGTGTTTTTTCCACACTAATACAAGTGCAAAAGTGGTTTCCTGCACCAACACAAGTGCGAAAAGTGGTTTTTCAACACTAACACAAGTGCGAAAAGTGGTTTTTCAACACTAACACAAGTGCGAAAAGTGGTATTTCAACACTAACACAAGTGCGAAAAGTGGTTTTTCAACACTAACACAAGTGCGAAAAGTGGTTTTTCCACACTAATACAAGTGCAAAAGTGGTTTCCTGCACCAACACAAGTGCGAAAAGTGGTTTTTCAACACTAACACAAGTGCGAAAAGTGGTTTTTCAACACTAACACAAGTGCGAAAAGTGGTTTTTCAACACTAACACAAGTGCGAAAAGTGGTTTTTCAACACTAACACAAGTGCGAAAAGTGTTTTTTCAACACTAACACAAGTGCGAAAAGTGGTTTTTCCACACTAATACAAGTGCAAAAGTGGTTTCCTCCACCAACACAAGTGTGAAAAGTGGTTTTTCAACACTAACACAAGTGCGAAAAGTGGTTTTTCAACACTAACAGAAGTGCGAAAAGTGGTTTTTCAACACTAACACAAGTGCGAAAAGTGGTTTTTCAACACTAACACAAGTGCGAAAAGTGGTTTTTCCACACTAATACAAGTGCAAAAGTGGTTTCCTGCACCAACACAAGTGCGAAAAGTGGTTTTTCAACACTAACACAAGTGCGAAAAGTGATTTTCCACACTAACACAAGTGCGAAAAGTGGTTTTTCCACACTAATACAAGTGCAAAAGTGGTTTCCTGCACCAACACAAGTGCGAAAAGTGGTTTTTCAACACTAACACAAGTGCGAAAAGTGGTTTTTCAACACTAACACAAGTGCGAAAAGTTGTTTTTCCACACTAATACAAGTGCAAAAGTGGTTTCGTGCACCAACACAAGTGTGAAAAGTGGTTTTTCAACACTAACACAAGTGTGAAAAGTGTTTTTTCCACACTAATACAAGTGCAAAAGTGGTTTCCTGCACCAACACAAGTGCGAAAAGTGGTTTTTCAACACTAACACAAGTGCGAAAAGTGGTTTTTCAACACTAACACAAGTGCGAAAAGTGGTTTTTCAACACTAACACAAGTGCGAAAAGTGGTTTTTCCACACTAATACAAGTGCAAAAGTGGTTTCCTGCACCAACACAAGTGCGAAAATTGGTTTTTCAACACTAACACAAGTGCGAAAAGTGGTTTTTCAACACTAACACAAGTGCAAAAAGTGGTTTTTCCACACTAATACAAGTGCAAAAGTGGTTTCCTTCACCAACACAAGTGCGAAAAGTGGTTTTTCAACACTAACACAAGTGCGAAAAGTGGTTTTTCAACACTAACACAAGTGCGAAAAGTGGTTTTTCAACACTAACACAAGTGCGAAAAGTGGTTTTTCAACACTAACACAAGTGCGAAAAGTGTTTTTTCCACACTAATACAAGTGCAAAAGTGGTTTCCTGCACCAACACAAGTGTGAAAAGTGTTTTTTCAACACTAACACAAGTGCGAAAAGTTGTTTTTCAACACTAACACAAGTGCGAAAAGTGTTTTTTCAACACTAACACAAGTGCGAAAAGTGGTTTTTCCACACTAATACAAGTGCAAAAGTGGTTTCCTGCACCAACACAAGTGCGAAAAGTGGTTTTTCAACACGAACACAAGTGCGAAAAGTGGTTTTTCAAAACTATCACAAGTGCAAAAAGTGTTTTTTCCACACTAATACAAGTGCAAAAGTGGTTTCCTGCACCAACACAAGTGCGAAAAGTGGTTTTTCAACACTAACACAAGTGCGAAAAGTGGTTTTTCAACACTAACACAAGTGCGAAAAGTGGTTTTTCAACACTAACACAAGTGCGAAAAGTGGTTTTTCAACACTAACACAAGTGCGAAAAGTGGTTTTTCCACACTAATACAAGTGCAAAAGTGGTTTTCTGCACCAACACTAGTGCGAAAAGTGGTTTTTCAACACTAACACAAGTGCGAAAAGTGGTTTTTCAACACTAACACAAGTGCGAAAAGTAGTTTTTCCACACTAATACAAGTGCAAAAGTGGTTTCCTGCACCAACACAAGTGCGAAAAGTGGTTTTTCAACACTAACACAAGTGCGAAAAGTGGTTTTTCCACACTAATACAAGTGCAAATGTGGTTTCCTGCACCAACACAAGTGCGAAAAGTGGTTTTTCAACACTAACACAAGTGCGAAAAGTGGTTTTTCAACACTATCACAAGTGCAAAAAGTGTTTTTTCCACACTAATACAAGTGCAAAAGTGGTTTCCTGCACCAACACAAGTGCAAAAAGTGGTTTTTCAACACTAACAGAAGTGCGAAAAGTGGTTTTTCAACACTAACACAAGTGCGAAAAGTGGTTTTTCAACACTAACACAAGTGCGAAAAGTGGTTTTTCAACACTAACACAAGTGCAAAAAGTGGTTTTTCCACACTAATACAAGTGCAAAAGTGGTTTCCTGCACCAACACAAGTGCGAAAAGTGGTTTTTCAACACTAATACAAGTGCGAAAAGTGGTTTTTCAACACTAACACAAGTGCGAAAAGTGGTTTTTCAACACTAACACAAGTGCGAAAAGTGTTTTTCCACACTAATACAAGTGCAAAAGTGGTTTCCTGCACCAACACAAGTGCGAAAAGTGGTTTTTCAACACTAACGCAAGTGCGAAAAGTGGTTTTTCAACACTATCACAAGTGCAAAAAGTGTTTTTTCCACACTAATACAAGTGCAAAAGTGGTTTCCTGCACCAACACAAGTGCGAAAAGTGGTTTTTCAACACTAACACAAGTGCGAAAAGTTGTTTTTCAACACTATCACAAGTGCAAAAAGTGTTTTTTTCCACACTAATACAAGTGCAAAAGTGGTTTCCTGCACCAACACAAGTGCTAAAAGTGGTTTTTCAACACTAATACAAGTGCGAAAAGTGTTTTTTCAACACTATCACAAGTGCGAAAAGTGTTTTTTCCACACTAATACAAGTGCAAAAGTGGTTTCCTGCACCAACACAAGTGCGAAAAGTGGTTTTTCAACACTAACACAAGTGCGAAAAGTGGTTTTTCAACACTAACACAAGTGCGAAAAGTGGTTTTTCAACACTAACACAAGTGCGAAAAGTGGTTTTTCAACACTAACACAAGTGCGAAAAGTGGTTTTTCAACACTAACACAAGTGCGAAAAGTGGTTTTTCAACACTAACACAAGTGCGAAAAGTGGTTTTTCAACACTAACACAAGTGCGAAAAGTGTTTTTTCAACACTAACACAAGTGCGAAAAGTGGTTTTTCCACACTAATACAAGTGCAAAAGTGGTTTCCTCCACCAACACAAGTGTGAAAAGTGGTTTTTCAACACTAACACAAGTGCGAAAAGTGGTTTTTCAACACTAACAGAAGTGCGAAAAGTGGTTTTTCAACACTAACACAAGTGCGAAAAGTGGTTTTTCAACACTAACACAAGTGCGAAAAGTGGTTTTTCCACACTAATACAAGTGCAAAAGTGGTTTCCTGCACCAACACAAGTGCGAAAAGTGGTTTTTCAACACTAACACAAGTGCGAAAAGTGATTTTCCACACTAACACAAGTGCGAAAAGTGGTTTTTCCACACTAATACAAGTGCAAAAGTGGTTTCCTGCACCAACACAAGTGCGAAAAGTGGTTTTTCAACACTAACACAAGTGCGAAAAGTGGTTTTTCAACACTAACACAAGTGCGAAAAGTGGTTTTTCAACACTAACACAAGTGCGAAAAGTGGTTTTTCAACACTAACACAAGTGCGAAAAGTGGTTTTTCCACACTAATACAAGTGCAAAAGTGGTTTCCTGCACCAACACAAGTGCGAAAATTGGTTTTTCAACACTAACACAAGTGCGAAAAGTGGTTTTTCAACACTAACACAAGTGCAAAAAGTGGTTTTTCCACACTAATACAAGTGCAAAAGTGGTTTCCTTCACCAACACAAGTGCGAAAAGTGGTTTTTCAACACTAACACAAGTGCGAAAAGTGGTTATTCAACACTAACACAAGTGCGAAAAGTGGTTTTTCAACACTAACACAAGTGCGAAAAGTGGTTTTTCAACACTAACACAAGTGCGAAAAGTGTTTTTTCCACACTAATACAAGTGCAAAAGTGGTTTCCTGCACCAACACAAGTGTGAAAAGTGTTTTTTCAACACTAACACAAGTGCGAAAAGTGGTTTTTCAACACTAACACAAGTGCGAAAAGTGTTTTTTCAACACTAACACAAGTGCGAAAAGTGGTTTTTCCACACTAATACAAGTGCAAAAGTGGTTTCCTGCACCAACACAAGTGCGAAAAGTGGTTTTTCAACACGAACAAGTGCGAAAAGTGGTTTTTCAAAACTATCACAAGTGCAAAAAGTGTTTTTTCCACACTAATACAAGTGCAAAAGTGGTTTCCTGCACCAACACAAGTGCGAAAAGTGGTTTTTCAACACTAACACAAGTGCGAAAAGTGGTTTTTCAACACTAACACAAGTGCGAAAAGTGGTTTTTCAACACTAACACAAGTGCGAAAAGTGGTTTTTCAACACTAACACAAGTGCGAAAAGTGGTTTTTCCACACTAATACAAGTGCAAAAGTGGTTTCCTGCACCAACACAAGTGCGAAAAGTGGTTTTTCAACACTAACACAAGTGCGAAAAGTGGTTTTTCAACACTAACACAAGTGCGAAAAGTGGTTTTTCAACACTAACACAAGTGCGAAAAGTGGTTTTTCAACACTAACACAAGTGCGAAAAGTGTTTTTTCAACACTAACACAAGTGCGAAAAGTGGTTTTTTCACACTAATACAAGTGCAAAAGTGGTTTCCTCCACCAACACAAGTGTGAAAAGTGGTTTTTCAACACTAACACAAGTGCGAAAAGTGGTTTTTCAACACTAACAGAAGTGCGAAAAGTGGTTTTTCAACACTAACACAAGTGCGAAAAGTGGTTTTTCAACACTAACACAAGTGCGAAAAGTGGTTTTTCCACACTAATACAAGTGCAAAAGTGGTTTCCTGCACCAACACAAGTGCGAAAAGTGGTTTTTCAACACTAACACAAGTGCGAAAAGTGATTTTCCACACTAACACAAGTGCGAAAAGTGGTTTTTCCACACTAATACAAGTGCAAAAGTGGTTTCCTGCACCAACACAAGTGCGAAAAGTGGTTTTTCAACACTAACACAAGTGCGAAAAGTGGTTTTTCAACACTAACACAAGTGCGAAAAGTTGTTTTTCCACACTAATACAAGTGCAAAAGTGGTTTCGTGCACCAACACAAGTGTGAAAAGTGGTTTTTCAACACTAACACAAGTGTGAAAAGTGTTTTTTCCACACTAATACAAGTGCAAAAGTGGTTTCCTGCACCAACACAAGTGCGAAAAGTGGTTTTTCAACACTAACACAAGTGCGAAAAGTGGTTTTTCAACACTAACACAAGTGCGAAAAGTGGTTTTTCAACACTAACACAAGTGCGAAAAGTGGTTTTTCCACACTAATACAAGTGCAAAAGTGGTTTCCTGCACCAACACAAGTGCGAAAATTGGTTTTTCAACACTAACACAAGTGCGAAAAGTGGTTTTTCAACACTAACACAAGTGCAAAAAGTGGTTTTTCCACACTAATACAAGTGCAAAAGTGGTTTCCTTCACCAACACAAGTGCGAAAAGTGGTTTTTCAACACTAACACAAGTGCGAAAAGTGGTTTTTCAACACTAACACAAGTGCGAAAAGTGGTTTTTCAACACTAACACAAGTGCGAAAAGTGGTTTTTCAACAATAACACAAGTGCGAAAAGTGTTTTTTCCACACTAATACAAGTGCAAAAGTGGTTTCCTGCACCAACACAAGTGTGAAAAGTGTTTTTTCAACACTAACACAAGTGCGAAAAGTTGTTTTTCAACACTAACACAAGTGCGAAAAGTGTTTTTTCAACACTAACACAAGTGCGAAAAGTGGTTTTTCCACACTAATACAAGTGCAAAAGTGGTTTCCTGCACCAACACAAGTGCGAAAAGTGGTTTTTCAACACGAACACAAGTGCGAAAAGTGGTTTTTCAAAACTATCACAAGTGCAAAAAGTGTTTTTTCCACACTAATACAAGTGCAAAAGTGGTTTCCTGCACCAACACAAGTGCGAAAAGTGGTTTTTCAACACTAACACAAGTGCGAAAAGTGGTTTTTCAACACTAACACAAGTGCGAAAAGTGGTTTTTCAACACTAACACAAGTGCGAAAAGTGGTTTTTCAACACTAACACAAGTGCGAAAAGTGGTTTTTCCACACTAATACAAGTGCAAAAGTGGTTTCCTGCACCAACACAAGTGCGAAAAGTGGTTTTTCAACACTAACACAAGTGCGAAAAGTGGTTTTTCAACACTATCACAAGTGCAAAAAGTGTTTTTTCCACACTAATACAAGTGCAAAAGTGGTTTCCTGCACCAACACAAGTGCGAAAAGTGGTTTTTCAACACTAACACAAGTGCGAAAAGTGGTTTTTCCACACTAATACAAGTGCAAAAGTGGTTTCCTGCACCAACACAAGTGCGAAAAGTGGTTTTTCAACACTAACACAAGTGCGAAAAGTGGTTTTTCAACACTAACACAAGTGCGAAAATTGTTTTTTCCACACTAATACAAGTGCAAAAGTGGTTTCCTGCACCAACACAAGTGCGAAAAGTGTTTTTTCAACACTAACACAAGTGCGAAAAGCGGTTTTTCAACACTAACACAAGTGCGAAAAGTGGTTTTTCAACACCAACACAAGTGCGAAAAGTGGTTTTTCCACACTAATACAAGTGCAAAAGTGGTTTCCTGCACCAACACAAGTGCGAAAAGTGGTTTTTCAACACGAACACAAGTGCGAAAAGTGGTTTTTGAAAACTATCACAAGTGCAAAAAGTGTTTTTTCCACACTAATACAAGTGCAAAAGTGGTTTCCTGCACCAACACAAGTGCGAAAAGTGGTTTTTCAACACTAACACAAGTGCGAAAAGTGGTTTTTCAACACTAACACAAGTGCGAAAAGTGGTTTTTCAACACTAACACAAGTGCGAAAAGTGGTTTTTCAACACTAACACAAGTGCGAAAAGTGGTTTTTCCACACTAATACAAGTGCGAAAAGTGGTTTTTCCACACTAATACAAGTGCAAAAGTGGTTTCCTGCACCAACACAAGTGCGAAAAGTGTTTTTTCAACACTAACACAAGTGCGAAAAGTGGTTTTTCCACACTAATACAAGTGCAAAAGTGGTTTCCTGCACCAACACAAGTGCGAAAAGTGGTTTTTCAACATGAACACAAGTGCGAAAAGTGGTTTTTCAAAACTATCACAAGTGCAAAAAGTGTTTTTTCCACACTAATACAAGTGCAAAAGTGGTTTCCTGCACCAACACAAGTGCGAAAAGTGGTTTTTCAACACTAACACAAGTGCGAAAAGTGGTTTTTCCACACGAATACAAGTGCAAAAGTGGTTTCCTGCACCAACACAAGTGTGAAAAGTGTTTTTTCAACACTAACACAAGTGCGAAAAGTGGTTTTTCAACACTAACACAAGTGCGAAAAGTGTTTTTTCAACACTAACACAAGTGCGAAAAGTGGTTTTTCCACACTAATACAAGTGCAAAAGTGGTTTCCTGCACCAACACAAGTGCGAAAAGTGGTTTTTCAACACGAACACAAGTGCGAAAAGTGGTTTTTCAAAACTATCAAGTGCAAAAAGTGTTTTTTCCACACTAATACAAGTGCAAAAGTGGTTTCCTGCACCAACACAAGTGCGAAAAGTGGTTTTTCAACACTAACACAAGTGCGAAAAGTGGTTTTTCAACACTAACACAAGTGCGAAAAGTGGTTTTTCAACACTAACACAAGTGCGAAAAGTGGTTTTTCAACACTAACACAAGTGCGAAAAGTGGTTTTTCAAAACTATCAAGTGCAAAAAGTGTTTTTTCCACACTAATACAAGTGCAAAAGTGGTTTCCTGCACCAACACAAGTGCGAAAAGTGGTTTTTCAACACTAACACAAGTGCGAAAAGTGGTTTTTCAACACTATCACAAGTGCAAAAAGTGTTTTTTCCACACTAATACAAGTGCAAAAGTGGTTTCCTGCACCAACACAAGTGCGAAAAGTGGTTTTTCAACACTAACACAAGTGCGAAAAGTGGTTTTTCCACACTAATACAAGTGCAAAAGTGGTTTCCTGCACCAACACAAGTGCGAAAAGTGGTTTTTCAACACTAACACAAGTGCGAAAAGTGGTTTTTCAACACTAACACAAGTGCGAAAATTGTTTTTTCCACACTAATACAAGTGCAAAAGTGGTTTCCTGCACCAACACAAGTGCGAAAAGTGTTTTTTCAACACTAACACAAGTGCGAAAAGTGGTTTTTCAACACGAACACAAGTGCGAAAAGTGGTTTTTCAAAACTATCACAAGTGCAAAAAGTGTTTTTTCCACACTAATACAAGTGCAAAAGTGGTTTCCTGCACCAACACAAGTGCGAAAAGTGGTTTTTCAACACTAACACAAGTGCGAAAAGTGGTTTTTCAACACTAACACAAGTGCGAAAAGTGGTTTTTCAACACTAACACAAGTGCGAAAAGTGGTTTTTCAACACTAACACAAGTGCGAAAAGTGGTTTTTCCACACTAATACAAGTGCAAAAGTGGTTTCCTGCACCAACACAAGTGCGAAAAGTGGTTTTTCAACACTAACACAAGTGCGAAAAGTGGTTTTTCAACACTATCACAAGTGCAAAAAGTGTTTTTTCCACACTAATACAAGTGCAAAAGTGGTTTCCTGCACCAACACAAGTGCGAAAAGTGGTTTTTCAACACTAACACAAGTGCGAAAAGTGGTTTTTCCACACTAATACAAGTGCAAAAGTGGTTTCCTGCACCAACACAAGTGCGAAAAGTGGTTTTTCAACACTAACACAAGTGCGAAAAGTGGTTTTTCAACACTAACACAAGTGCGAAAATTGTTTTTTCCACACTAATACAAGTGCAAAAGTGGTTTCCTGCACCAACACAAGTGCGAAAAGTGTTTTTTCAACACTAACACAAGTGCGAAAAGCGGTTTTTCAACACTAACACAAGTGCGAAAAGTGGTTTTTCAACACCAACACAAGTGCGAAAAGTGGTTTTTCCACACTAATACAAGTGCAAAAGTGGTTTCCTGCACCAACACAAGTGCGAAAAGTGGTTTTTCAACACGAACACAAGTGCGAAAAGTGGTTTTTGAAAACTATCACAAGTGCAAAAAGTGTTTTTTCCACACTAATACAAGTGCAAAAGTGGTTTCCTGCACCAACACAAGTGCGAAAAGTGGTTTTTCAACACTAACACAAGTGCGAAAAGTGGTTTTTCAACACTAACACAAGTGCGAAAAGTGGTTTTTCAACACTAACACAAGTGCGAAAAGTGGTTTTTCAACACTAACACAAGTGCGAAAAGTGGTTTTTCCACACTAATACAAGTGCGAAAAGTGGTTTTTCCACACTAATACAAGTGCAAAAGTGGTTTCCTGCACCAACACAAGTGCGAAAAGTGTTTTTTCAACACTAACACAAGTGCGAAAAGTGGTTTTTCCACACTAATACAAGTGCAAAAGTGGTTTCCTGCACCAACACAAGTGCGAAAAGTGGTTTTTCAACATGAACACAAGTGCGAAAAGTGGTTTTTCAAAACTATCACAAGTGCAAAAAGTGTTTTTTCCACACTAATACAAGTGCAAAAGTGGTTTCCTGCACCAACACAAGTGCGAAAAGTGGTTTTTCAACACTAACACAAGTGCGAAAAGTGGTTTTTCCACACGAATACAAGTGCAAAAGTGGTTTCCTGCACCAACACAAGTGTGAAAAGTGTTTTTTCAACACTAACACAAGTGCGAAAAGTGGTTTTTCAACACTAACACAAGTGCGAAGTGTTTTTTCAACACTAACACAAGTGCGAAAAGTGGTTTTTCCACACTAATACAAGTGCAAAAGTGGTTTCCTGCACCAACACAAGTGCGAAAAGTGGTTTTTCAACACGAACACAAGTGCGAAAAGTGGTTTTTCAAAACTATCAAGTGCAAAAAGTGTTTTTTCCACACTAATACAAGTGCAAAAGTGGTTTCCTGCACCAACACAAGTGCGAAAAGTGGTTTTTCAACACTAACACAAGTGCGAAAAGTGGTTTTTCAACACTAACACAAGTGCGAAAAGTGGTTTTTCAACACTAACACAAGTGCGAAAAGTGGTTTTTCAACACTAACACAAGTGCGAAAAGTGGTTTTTCAAAACTATCAAGTGCAAAAAGTGTTTTTTCCACACTAATACAAGTGCAAAAGTGGTTTCCTGCACCAACACAAGTGCGAAAAGTGGTTTTTCAACACTAACACAAGTGCGAAAAGTGGTTTTTCAACACTATCACAAGTGCAAAAAGTGTTTTTTCCACACTAATACAAGTGCAAAAGTGGTTTCCTGCACCAACACAAGTGCGAAAAGTGGTTTTTCAACACTAACACAAGTGCGAAAAGTGGTTTTTCCACACTAATACAAGTGCAAAAGTGGTTTCCTGCACCAACACAAGTGCGAAAAGTGGTTTTTCAACACTAACACAAGTGCGAAAAGTGGTTTTTCAACACTAACACAAGTGCGAAAATTGTTTTTTCCACACTAATACAAGTGCAAAAGTGGTTTCCTGCACCAACACAAGTGCGAAAAGTGTTTTTTCAACACTAACACAAGTGCGAAAAGTGGTTTTTCAACACTAACACAAGTGCGAAAAGTGGTTTTTCAACACCAACACAAGTGCGAAAAGTGGTTTTTCCACACTAATACAAGTGCAAAAGTGGTTTCCTGCACCAACACAAGTGCGAAAAGTGGTTTTTCAACACTAACACAAGTGCGAAAAGTGGTTTTTCAACACTATCACAAGTGCAAAAAGTGTTTTTTCCACACTAATACAAGTGCAAAAGTGGTTTCCTGCACCAACACAAGTGCTAAAAGTGGTTTTTCAACACTAATACAAGTGCGAAAAGTGGTTTTTCAACACTAACACAAGTGCGAAAAGTGGTTTTTCAACACTAACACAAGTGCGAAAAGTGTTTTTCCACACTAATACAAGTGCAAAAGTGGTTTCCTGCACCAACACAAGTGCGAAAAGTGGTTTTTCAACACTAACACAAGTGCGAAAAGTGGTTTTTCAACACTAACGCAAGTGCGAAAAGTGGTTTTTCAACACTATCAAGTGCAAAAAGTGTTTTTTCCACACTAATACAAGTGCAAAAGTGGTTTCCTGCACCAACACAAGTGCTAAAAGTGGTTTTTCAACACTAACACAAGTGCGAAAAGTGGTTTTTCAACACTAACGCAAGTGCGAAAAGTGGTTTTTCAACACTATCACAAGTCCAAAAAGTGTTTTTTCCACACTAATACAAGTGCAAAAGTGGTTTCCTGCACCAACACAAGTGCTAAAAGTGGTTTTTCAACACTAATACAAGTGCGAAAAGTGGTTTTTCAACACTAACACAAGTGCGAAAAGTGTTTTTTCCACACTAATACAACTGCAAAAGTGGTTTCCTGCACTAACACAATTGCGAAAAGTGGTTTTTCAACACTAACACAAGTGCGAAAAGTGGTTTTTCAACACTAACACAAGTGCGAAAAGTGTTTTTTCCACACTAATACAACTGCAAAAGTGGTTTCCTGCACTAACAATTGCGAAAAGTGGTTTTTCAACACTAACACAAGTGCGAAAAGTGGTTTCCTGCACTAACAATTGCGAAAAGTGGTTTTTCAACACTAACACAAGTGCGAAAAGTGGTTTTTCAACACTAACACAAGTGCGAAAAGTGGTTTTTCAACACTAACACAAGTGCGAAAAGTGTTTTCCTGCACTAACACAATTGCGAAAAGTGGTTTTTCAACACTAACACAAGTGCGAAAAGTGGTTTTTCAACACTAACACAAGTGCGAAAAGTGTTTTTTCCACACTAATACAACTGCAAAAGTGGTTTCCTGCACTAACACAATTGCGAAAAGTGGTTTTTCAACACTAACACAAGTGCGAAAAGTGGTTTTTCAACACTAACACAAGTGCGAAAAGTGGTTTTTCAACACTAACACAAGTGCGAAAAGTGTTTTTTCCACACTAATACAAGTGCAAAAGTGGTTTCCTGCACCAACACAAGTGCGAAAAGTGGTTTTTCAACACTAACACAAGTGCGAAAAGTGGTTTTTCAACACTAACACAAGTGCGAAAAGTGTTTTTTCCACACTAATACAACTGCAAAAGTGGTTTCCTGCACTAACAATTGCGAAAAGTGGTTTTTCAACACTAACACAAGTGCGAAAAGTGGTTTTTCAACACTAACACAAGTGCGAAAAGTGGTTTTTCAACACGAACACAAGTGCGAAAAGTGTTTTCCTGCACTAACACAATTGCGAAAAGTGGTTTTTCAACACTAACACAAGTGCGAAAAGTGGTTTTTCAACACTAACACAAGTGCGAAAAGTGTTTTTTCCACACTAATACAACTGCAAAAGTGGTTTCCTGCACTAACACAATTGCGAAAAGTGGTTTTTCAACACTAACACAAGTGCGAAAAGTGGTTTTTCAACACTAACACAAGTGCGAAAAGTGGTTTTTCAACACTAACACAAGAGCGAAAAGTGGTTTTTCAACACTAACACAAGTGAGAAAAGTGTTTTTTCCACACTAATACAAGTGCAAAAGTGGTTTACTGCACCAACACAAGTGCGAAAAGTGGTTTTTCACCACTAACACAAGTGCGAAAAGTGGTTTTTCAACACTAACACAAGTGCGAAAAGTGGTTTTTCAACACTAACACAAGTGTGAAAAGTGGTTTTTCAACACCAACACAAGTGCGAAAAGTGGTTTTTCAACACTAACACAAGTGCGAAAAGTGGTTTTTCAACACTATCACAAGTGCAAAAAGTGTTTTTTCCACACTAATACAAGTGTAAAAGTGGTTTCCTGCACCAACACAAGTGCGAAAAGTGGTTTTTCAACACTAACACAAGTGCGAAAAGTGGTTTTTCAACACTAACACAAGTGTGAAAAGTGGTTTTTCCACACTAATACAAGTGCAAAAGTGGTTTTCTGCACCAACACTAGTGCGAAAAGTGGTTTTTCAACACACACAAGTGCGAAAAGTGGTTTTTCAACACTAACACAAGTGCGAAAAGTGGTTTTTCAACACTATCACAAGTGCAAAAAGTGTTTTTTCCACACTAATACAAGTGCAAAAGTGGTTTCCTGCACCAACACAAGTGCAAAAAGTGGTTTTTCAACACTAACACAAGTGCGAAAAGTGGTTTTTCAACACTAACACAAGTGCGAAAAGTAGTTTTTCCACACTAATACAAGTGCAAAAGTGGTTTCCTGCACCAACACAAGTGCGAAAAGTGGTTTTTCAACACTAACACAAGTGCGAAAAGTGGTTTTCCACACTAATACAAGTGCAAATGTGGTTTCCTGCACCAACACAAGTGCGAAAAGTGGTTTTTCAACACTAACACAAGTGCGAAAAGTGGTTTTTCAACACTATCACAAGTGCAAAAAGTGTTTTTTCCACACTAATACAAGTGCAAAAGTGGTTTCCTGCACCAACACAAGTGCAAAAAGTGGTTTTTCAACACTAACAGAAGTGCGAAAAGTGGTTTTTCAACACTAACACAAGTGCGAAAAGTGGTTTTTCAACACTAACACAAGTGCGAAAAGTGGTTTTTCAACACTAACACAAGTGCAAAAAGTGGTTTTTCCACACTAATACAAGTGCAAAAGTGGTTTCCTGCACCAACACAAGTGCGAAAAGTGGTTTTTCAACACTAACACAAGTGCGAAAAGTGGTTTTTCAACACTATCACAAGTGCAAAAAGTGTTTTTTCCACACTATTACAAGTGCAAAAGTGGTTTCCTGCACCAACACAAGTGCGAAAAGTGGTTTTTCAACACTAACACAAGTGCGAAAAGTGGTTTTTCAACACTATCACAAGTGCAAAAAGTGTTTTTTCCACACTAATACAAGTGCAAAAGTGGTTTCCTGCACCAACACAAGTGCTAAAAGTGGTTTTTCAACACTAATACAAGTGTGAAAAGTGGTTTTTCAACACTAACACAAGTGCGAAAAGTGGTTTTTCAACACTAACACAAGTGCGAAAAGTGTTTTTCCACACTAATACAAGTGCAAAAGTGGTTTCCTGCACCAACACACGTGCGAAAAGTGGTTTTTCAACACTAACACAAGTGCGAAAAGTGGTTTTTCAACACTAACACAAGTGCGAAAAGTGGTTTTTCAACACTATCACAAGTGCAAAAAGCGTTTTTTCCACACTAATACAAGTGCAAAAGTGGTTTCCTGCACCAACACAAGTGCGAAAAGTGGTTTTTCAACACTAACACAAGTGCGAAAAGTTGTTTTTCAACACTATCACAAATGCGAAAAGTGTTTTTTCCACACTCATACAAGTGCAAAAGTGGTTTCCTGCACCAACACAAGTGCGAAAAGTGGTTTTTCAACACTAACACAAGTGCGAAAAGTGGTTTTTCAACACTAACACAAGTGCGAAAAGTGGTTTTTCAACACTAACACAAGTGCGAAAAGTGTTTTTTCCACATTAATACAACTGCAAAAGTGGTTTCCTGCACTAACACAATTGCAAAAAGTGGTTTTTCAACACTAACACAAGTGCGAAAAGTGGTTTTTCAACACTAACACAAGTGCGAAAAGTGTTTTTTCCACACTAATACAACTGCAAAAGTGGTTTCCTGCACTAACAATTGCGA
>NW_027618402.1:0-74020 GCF_964187855.1 Myxine glutinosa | reverse complement strand
AAAACCACTTTTCGCACTTGTGTTGGTGCAGGAAACCACTTTTGCACTTGTATTAGTGTGGAAAAACCACTTTTCACACTTTTGTTAGTGTTTAAAAACCACTTTTCGCACTTGTGTTAGTGTTGAAAAACCACTTTTCGCACTTGTGTTGGTGCAGGAAACCACTTTTGCAGTTGTATTAGTGTGGAAAAAACACGTTTTGCACTTGTGATAGTGTTGAAAAACCACTTTTCGCACTTGTGTTAGTGTTGAAAAACCACTTTTCGCACTTGTGTTAGTGTTGAAAAACCACTTTTCGCACTTGTGTTAGTGTTGAAAAACCAATTTTCGCACTTGTGTTGGTGCAGGAAACCACTTTTGCACTTGTATTAGTGTGGAAAAAACACTTTTTGCACTGGTGATAGTGTTGAAAAACCACTTTTCGCACTTGTGTTAGTGTTGAAAAACCACTTTTCGCACTTGTGTTGGTGCAGGAAACCACTTTTGCACTTGTATTAGTGTAGAAAAACCACTTTTCGCACTTGCGTTAGTGTTGAAAAACCACTTTTCGCACTTGTGTTAGTGTTGAAAAACCACTTTTCGCACTTGTGTTAGTGTTGAAAAACCACTTTTCGCACTTCTGTTAGTGTTGAAAAACCACTTTTCGCACTTGTGTTAGGGTTGAAAAACCACTTTTCGCACTTGTGTTGGTGCAGGAAACCACTTTTGCACTTGTATTAGTGTGGAAAAACCACTTTTCGCACTTGTGTTAGTGTTGAAAAACCACTTTTCGCACTTGTGTTAGTGTTGAAAAACCACTTTTCGCACTTGTGTTGGTGCAGGAAACCACTTTTGCACTTGTATTAGTGTGGAAAAAACACGTTTTGCACTTGTGATAGTGTTGAAAAACCACTTTTGGCACTTGTGTTAGTGTTGGAAAACCACTTTTCGCACTTGTGTTGGTGCAGGAAACCACTTTTGCACTTGTATTAGTGTGGAAAAACCACTTTTCACACTTGTGTTAGTGTTGAAAAACCACTTTTCGCACTTGTGTTAGTGTTGAAAAACCACTTTTCGCACTTGTGTTGGTGCAGGAAACCACTTTTGCAGTTGTATTAGTGTGGAAAAAACACGTTTTGCACTTGTGATAGTGTTGAAAAACCACTTTTCGCACTTGTGTTAGTGTTGAAAAACCACTTTTCGCACTTGTGTTAGTGTTGAAAAACCACTTTTCGCACTTGTGTTAATGTTGAAAAACCACTTTTCGCACTTGTGTTGGTGCAGGAAACCACTTTTGCAGTTGTATTAGTGTGGAAAAAACACGTTTTGCACTTGTGATAGTGTTGAAAAACCACTTTTCGCACTTGTGTTAGTGTTGAAAAACCAATTTTCGCACTTGTGTTGGTGCAGGAAACCACTTTTGCACTTGTATTAGTGTGGAAAAAACACTTTTTGCACTGGTGATAGTGTTGAAAAACCACTTTTCGCACTTGTGTTAGTGTTGAAAAACCACTTTTCGCACTTGTGTTGGTGCAGGAAACCACTTTTGCACTTGTGTTAGTGTTGAAAAACAACTTTTCGCACTTGTGTTAGTGTTGAAAAACCACTTTTCGCACTTTTGTTGGTGCAGGAAACCACTTTTGCACTTGTATTACTGTGGAAAAAACACTTTTTGCACTTGTGATAGTGTTGAAAAACCACTTTTTGCACTTGTGTTAGTGTTGAAAAACCACTTTTCGCACTTGTGTTGGTGCAGGAAACCACTTTTGCAGTTGTATTAGTGTGGAAAAAACACGTTTTGCACTTGTGATAGTGTTGAAAAACCACTTTTCGCACTTGTGTTAGTGTTGAAAAACCACTTTTCGCACTTGTGTTAGGGTTGAAAAACCACTTTTCGCACTTGTGTTGGTGCAGGAAACCACTTTTGCACTTGTATTAGTGTGGAAAAACCACTTTTCGCACTTGTGTTAGTGTTGAAAAACCACTTTTCGCACTTGTGTTAGTGTTGAAAAACCACTTTTCGCACTTGTGTTGGTGCAGGAAACCACTTTTGCACTTGTATTAGTGTGGAAAAAACACTTATTGCACTTGTGATAGTGTTGAAAAACCACTTTTCGCACTTGTGTTAGTGTTGAAAAACCATTTTTCGCACTTGTGTTGGTGCAGGAAACCACTTTTGCACTTGTATTAGTGTGGAAAAACCACTTTTCGCACTTGTGTTAGTGTTGAAAAACCACTTTTCGCACTTGTGTTTGTGTTGAAAAACCACTTTTCGCACTTGTGTTAGTATTGAAAAACCACTTTTCGCACTTGTGTTGGTGCAGGAAACCACCTTTGCATTTGTATTAGTGTGGAAAAACCACTTTTCGCACTTGTGTTAGTGTTGAAAAACCACTTTTCGCACTTGTGTTAGTGTTGAAAAACCACTTTTCGCACTTGTGTTGGTGCAGGAAACCACTTTTGCACTTGTATTAGTGTGGAAAAAACACGTTTTGCACTTGTGATAGTGTTGAAAAACCACTTTTCGCACTTGTGTTAGTGTTGAAAAACCACTTTTCGCACTTGTGTTGGTGCAGGAAACCACTTTTGCACTTGTATTAGTGTGGAAAAAACACTTTTTGCACTTGTGATAGTGTTGAAAAACCACTTTTCGCACTTGTGTTAGTGTTGAAAAACCACTTTTCGCACTTGTGTTGGTGCAGGAAACCACTTTTGCACTTGTGTTAGTGTGGAAAAAACACACTTGTGATAGTGTTGAAAAACCACTTTTCGCACTTGTGTTAGTGTTGAAAAACCACTTTTCACACTTGTGTTGGTGCAGGAAACCACTTTTGCACTTGTATTAGTGTGGAAAAAACACTTTTTGCACTTGTGATAGTGTTGAAAAACCACTTTTCGCACTTGTGTTAGTGTTGAAAAACCACCTTTCGCACTTGTGTTGGTGCAGGAAACCACTTTTGCACTTGTATTAGTGTGGAAAAACCACTTTTCGCACTTGTGTTAGTGTTGAAAAACCACTTTTCGCACTTGTGTTAGTGTTGAAAAACTACTTTTTGCACTTGTGTTGGTGTAGGAAACCACTTTTGCACTTGTATTAGTGTGGAAAAACCACTTTTCGCACTTGTGTTAGTGTTGAAAAACAACTTTTCGCACTTGTGTTAGTGTTGAAAAACCACTTTTCGCACTTGTGTTGGTGCAGGAAACCACTTTTGCACTTGTATTAGTGTGGAAAAAACACTTTTTGCACTTGTGATAGTGTTGAAAAACCACTTTTCGCACTTGTGTTAGTGTTGAAAAACCACTTTTCGCACTTGTGTTGGTGCAGGAAACCACTTTTGCAGTTGTATTCGTGTGGAAAAAACACGTTTTGCACTTGTGATAGTGTTGAAAAACCACTTTTCGCACTTGTGTTAGTGTTGAAAAACCACTTTTCGCACTTGTGTTAGTGTTGAAAAACCACTTTTCGCACTTGTGTTAATGTTGAAAAACCACTTTTCGCACTTGTGTTGGTGCAGGAAACCACTTTTGCAGTTGTATTAGTGTGGAAAAAACACGTTTTGCACTTGTGATAGTGTTGAAAAACCACTTTTCGCACTTGTGTTAGTGTTGAAAAACCAATTTTCGCACTTGTGTTGGTGCAGGAAACCACTTTTGCACTTGTATTAGTGTGGAAAAAACACTTTTTGCACTGGTGATAGTGTTGAAAAACCACTTTTCGCACTTGTGTTAGTGTTGAAAAACCACTTTTCGCACTTGTGTTGGTGCAGGAAACCACTTTTGCACTTGTATTAGTGTAGAAAAACCACTTTTCGCACTTGCGTTAGTGTTGAAAAACCACTTTTCGCACTTGTGTTAGTGTTGAAAAACCACTTTTCGCACTTGTGTTGGTGCAGGAAACCACTTTTGCACTTGTGTTAGTGTTGAAAAACAACTTTTCGCACTTGTGTTAGTGTTGAAAAACCACTTTTCGCACTTTTGTTGGTGCAGGAAACCACTTTTGCACTTGTATTACTGTGGAAAAAACACTTTTTGCACTTGTGATAGTGTTGAAAAACCACTTTTTGCACTTGTGTTAGTGTTGAAAAACCACTTTTCGCACTTGTGTTGGTGCAGGAAACCACTTTTGCAGTTGTATTAGTGTGGAAAAAACACGTTTTGCACTTGTGATAGTGTTGAAAAACCACTTTTCGCACTTGTGTTAGTGTTGAAAAACCACTTTTCGCACTTGTGTTAGGGTTGAAAAACCACTTTTCGCACTTGTGTTGGTGCAGGAAACCACTTTTGCACTTGTATTAGTGTGGAAAAACCACTTTTCGCACTTGTGTTAGTGTTGAAAAACCACTTTTCGCACTTGTGTTAGTGTTGAAAAACCACTTTTCGCACTTGTGTTGGTGCAGGAAACCACTTTTGCACTTGTATTAGTGTGGAAAAAACACTTTTTGCACTTGTGATAGTGTTGAAAAACCACTTTTCGCACTTGTGTTAGTGTTGAAAAACCATTTTTCGCACTTGTGTTGGTGCAGGAAACCACTTTTGCACTTGTATTAGTGTGGAAAAACCACTTTTCGCACTTGTGTTAGTGTTGAAAAACCACTTTTCGCACTTGTGTTTGTGTTGAAAAACCACTTTTCGCACTTGTGTTAGTATTGAAAAACCACTTTTCGCACTCGTGTTGGTGCAGGAAACCACCTTTGCATTTGTATTAGTGTGGAAAAACCACTTTTCGCACTTGTGTTAGTGTTGAAAAACCACTTTTCGCACTTGTGTTAGTGTTGAAAAACCACTTTTCGCACTTGTGTTGGTGCAGGAAACCACTTTTGCACTTGTATTAGTGTGGAAAAAACACGTTTTGCACTTGTGATAGTGTTGAAAAACCACTTTTCGCACTTGTGTTAGTGTTGAAAAACCACTTTTCGCACTTGTGTTGGTGCAGAAAACCACTTTTGCACTTGTATTAGTGTGGAAAAAACACTTTTTGCACTTGTGATAGTGTTGAAAAACCACTTTTCGCACTTGTGTTAGTGTTGAAAAACCACTTTTCGCACTTGTGTTGGTGCAGGAAACCAATTTTGCACTTGTATTAGTGTGGAAAAAACACGTTTTGCACTTGTGATAGTGTTGAAAAACCACTTTTCGCACTTGTGTTAGTGTTGAAAAACCACTTTTCACACTTGTGTTGGTGCAGGAAACCACTTTTGCACTTCTATTAGTGTGGAAAAAACACTTTTTGCACTTGTGATAGTGTTGAAAAACCACTTTTCGCACTTGTGTTAGTGTTGAAAAACCACCTTTCGCACTTGTGTTGGTGCAGGAAACCACTTTTGCACTTGTATTAGTGTGGAAAAACCACTTTTCGCACTTGTGTTAGTGTTGAAAAACCACTTTTCGCACTTGTGTTAGTGTTGAAAAACTACTTTTTGCACTTGTGTTGGTGTAGGAAACCACTTTTGCACTTGTATTAGTGTGGAAAAACCACTTTTCGCACTTGTGTTAGTGTTGAAAAACAACTTTTCGCACTTGTGTTAGTGTTGAAAAACCACTTTTCGCACTTGTGTTGGTGCAGGAAACCACTTTTGCACTTGTATTAGTGTGGAAAAAACACTTTTTGCACTTGTGATAGTGTTGAAAAACCACTTTTCGCACTTGTGTTAGTGTTGAAAAACCACTTTTCGCACTTGTGTTGGTGCAGGAAACCACTTTTGCAGTTGTATTAGTGTGGAAAAAACACGTTTTGCACTTGTGATAGTGTTGAAAAACCACTTTTCGCACTTGTGTTAGTGTTGAAAAACCACTTTTCGCACTTGTGTTAGTGTTGAAAAACCACTTTTCGCACTTGTGTTAATGTTGAAAAACCACTTTTCGCACTTGTGTTGGTGCAGGAAACCACTTTTGCACTTGTATTAGTGTGGAAAAAAAACTTTTTGCACTTGTGATAGTGTTGAAAAACCACATTTCGCACTTGTGTTGTTGCAGTAAACCACTTTTGCACTTGTATTAGTGTGGAAAAACCACTTTTCGCACTTGTGTTAGTGTTGAAAAACCACTTTTCGCACTTGTGTTAGTGTTGAAAAACTACTTTTCGCACTTGTGTTGGTGCAGGAAACCACCTTTGCATTTGTATTAGTGTGGAAAAACCACTTTTCGCACTTGTGTTAGTGTTGAAAAACCACTTTTCGCACTTGTGTTAGTGTTGAAAAACCACTTTTCGCACTTGTGTTGGTGCAGGAAACCACTTTTGCACTTGTATTAGTGTGAAAAAACACGTTTTGCACTTGTGATAGTGTTGAAAAACCACTTTTCGCACTTGTGTTAGTGTTGAAAAACCACTTTTCGCACTTGTGTTGGTGCAGGAAACCACTTTTGCACTTGTATTAGTGTGGAAAAAACACTTTTTGCACTTGTGATAGTGTTGAAAAACCACTTTTCGCACTTGTGTTAGTGTTGAAAAACCACCTTTCGCACTTGTGTTGGTGCAGGAAACCACTTTTGCACTTGTATTAGTGTGGAAAAACCACTTTTCGCACTTGTGTTAGTGTTGAAAAACCACTTTTCGCACTTGAGTTAGTGTTGAAAAACTACTTTTTGCACTTGTGTTGGTGTAGGAAACCACTTTTGCACTTGTATTAGTGTGGAAAAACACTTTTCGCACTTGTGTTAGTGTTGAAAAACAACTTTTCGCACTTGTGTTAGTGTTGAAAAACCACTTTTCACACTTGTGTTAGTGTTGAAAAACCACATTTCGCACTTGTGTTGGTGCAAGAAACCACTTTTGCACTTGTATTAGTGTGGAAAAACCACTTTTCGCACTTGTGTTAGTGTTGAAAAACCACTTTTCGCACTTGTGTTAGTGTTGAAAAACCACTTTTCGCACTTGTGTTAGGGTTGAAAAACCACTTTTCGCACTTGTGTTGGTGCAGGAAACCACTTTTGCACTTGTATTCGTGTGGAAAAACCACTTTTCGCACTTGTGTTAGTGTTGAAAAACCACTTTTCGCACTTGTGTTAGTGTTGAAAAACCACTTTTCGCACTTGTGTTGGTGCAGGAAACCACTTTTGCACTTGTATTAGTGTGGAAAAAATACGTTTTGCACTTGTGATAGTGTTGAAAAACCACTTTGGCACTTGTGTTAGTGTTGAAAAACCACTTTTCGCACTTGTGTTGGTGCAGGAAACCACTTTTGCACTTGTATTAGTGTGGAAAAACCACTTTTCACACTTGTGTTAGTGTTTAAAAACCACTTTTCGCACTTGTGTTAGTGTTGAAAAACCACTTTTCGCACTTGTGTTGGTGCAGGAAACCACTTTTGCAGTTGTATTAGTGTGGAAAAAACACGTTTTGCACTTGTGATAGTGTTGAAAAACCACTTTTCGCACTTGTGTTAGTGTTGAAAAACCACTTTTCGCACTTGTGTTAGTGTTGAAAAACCACTTTTCGCACTTGTGTTAGTGTTGAAAAACCAATTTTCGCACTTGTGTTGGTGCAGGAAACCACTTTTGCACTTGTATTAGTGTGGAAAAAACACTTTTTGCACTGGTGATAGTGTTGAAAAACCACTTTTCGCACTTGTGTTAGTGTTGAAAAACCACTTTTCGCACTTGTGTTGGTGCAGGAAACCACTTTTGCACTTGTATTAGTGTAGAAAAACCACTTTTCGCACTTGCGTTAGTGTTGAAAAACCACTTTTCGCACTTGTGTTAGTGTTGAAAAACCACTTTTCGCACTTGTGTTGGTGCAGGAAACCACTTTTGCACTTGTGTTAGTGTTGAAAAACAACTTTTCGCACTTGTGTTAGTGTTGAAAAACCACTTTTCGCACTTTTGTTGATGCAGGAAACCACTTTTGCACTTGTATTACTGTGGAAAAAACACTTTTTGCACTTGTGATAGTGTTGAAAAACCACTTTTTGCACTTGTGTTAGTGTTGAAAAACCACTTTTCGCACTTGTGTTGGTGCAGGAAACCACTTTTGCAGTTGTATTAGTGTGGAAAAAACACGTTTTGCACTTGTGATAGTGTTGAAAAACCACTTTTCGCACTTGTGTTAGTGTTGAAAAACCACTTTTCACACTTGTGTTAGGGTTGAAAAACCACTTTTCGCACTTGTGTTGGTGCAGGAAACCACTTTTGCACTTGTGTTAGTGTTGAAAAACCACTTTTCGCACTTGTGTTAGTGTTGAAAAACCACTTTTCGCACTTGTGTTGGTGCAGGAAACCACTTTTGCACTTGTATTAGTGTGGAAAAAACACTTTTTGCACTTGTGATAGTGTTGAAAAACCACTTTTCACACTTGTGTTAGTGTTGAAAAACCATTTTTCGCACTTGTGTTGGTGCAGGAAACCACTTTTGCACTTGTATTAGTGTGGAAAAACCACTTTTCGCACTTGTGTTAGTGTTGAAAAACCACTTTTCGCACTTGTGTTTGTGTTGAAAAACCACTTTTCGCACTTGTGTTCGTATTGAAAAACCACTTTTCGCACTTGTGTTGGTGCAGGAAACCACCTTTGCATTTGTATTAGTGTGGAAAAACCACTTTTCGCACTTGTGTTAGTGTTGAAAAACCACTTTTCGCACTTGTGTTAGTGTTGAAAAACCACTTTTCGCACTTGTGTTGGTGCAGGAAACCACTTTTGCACTTGTATTAGTGTGGAAAAAACACGTTTTGCACTTGTGATAGTGTTGAAAAACCACTTTTCGCACTTGTGTTAGTGTTGAAAAACCACTTTTCGCACTTGTGTTGGTGCAGGAAACCACTTTTGCACTTGTATTAGTGTGGAAAAAACACTTTTTGCACTTGTGATAGTGTTGAAAAACCACTTTTCGCACTTGTGTTAGTGTTGAAAAACCACTTTTCGCACTTGTGTTGGTGCAGGAAACCACTTTTGCACTTGTATTAGTGTGGAAAAAACACGTTTTGCACTTGTGATAGTGTTGAAAAACCACTTTTCGCACTTGTGTTAGTGTTGAAAAACCACTTTTCACACTTGTGTTGGTGCAGGAAACCACTTTTGCACTTGTATTAGTGTGGAAAAAACACTTTTTGCACTTGTGATAGTGTTGAAAAACCACTTTTCGCACTTGTGTTAGTGTTGAAAAACCACCTTTCGCACTTGTGTTGGTGCAGGAAACCACTTTTGCACTTGTATTAGTGTGGAAAAACCACTTTTCGCACTTGTGTTAGTGTTGAAAAACCACTTTTCGCACTTGTGTTAGTGTTGAAAAACTACTTTTTGCACTTGTGTTGGTGTAGGAAACCACTTTTGCACTTGTATTAGTGTGGAAAAACCACTTTTCGCACTTGTGTTAGTGTTGAAAAACAACTTTTCGCACTTGTGTTAGTGTTGAAAAACAACTTTTCGCACTTGTGTTAGTGTTGAAAAACCACTTTTCGCACTTGTGTTGGTGCAGGAAACCACTTTTGCACTTGTATTAGTGTGGAAAACCACTTTTCGCACTTGTGTTAGTGTTGAAAAAACACTTTTCGCACTTGTGTTAGTGTTGAAAAACCACTTTTCGCACTTGTGTTAGTGTTGAAAAACTACTTTTCGCACTTGTGTTGGTGCAGGAAACCACTTTTGCACTTGTATTAGTGTGGAAAAACCACTTTTCGCACTTGTGTTAGTGTTGAAAAACCACTTTTCGCACTTGTGTTAGTGTTGAAAAACCACATTTCGCACTTTTGTTGGTGCAGGAAACCACTTTTGCACTTGTATTAGTGTGGAAAAAACACTTTTTGCACTTGTGATAGTGTTGAAAAACCACTTTTCGCACTTGTGTTAGTGTTGAAAAACCACTTTTCGCACTTTTGTTGGTGCAGGAAACCACTTTTGCACTTGTATTAGTGTGGAAAAACCACTTTTCACACTTGTGTTAGTGTTGAAAAACCACTTTTCGCACTTGTGTTAGTGTTGAAAAACCACTTTTCACACTTGTGTTGGTGCAGGAAACCACTTTTGCAGTTGTATTAGTGTGGAAAAAACACGTTTTGCACTTGTGATAGTGTTGAAAAACCACTTTTCGCACATGTGTTAGTGTTGAAAAACCACTTTTCGCACTTGTGTTAGTGTTGAAAAACCACTTTTCGCACTTGTGTTAGTGTTGAAAAACCACTTTTCGCACTTGTGTTGGTGCAGGAAACCACTTTTGCAGTTGTATTAGTGTGGAAAAAACACGTTTTGCACTTGTGATAGTGTTGAAAAACCACATTTCGCACTTGTGTTGGTGCAGTAAACCACTTTTGCACTTGTATTAGTGTGGAAAAACCACTTTTCGCACTTGTGTTAGTGTTGAAAAACCACTTTTCGCACTTGTGTTAGTGTTGAAAAACCACTTTTCGCACTTGTGTTAGGGTTGAAAAACCACTTTTCGCACTTGTGTTGGTGCAGGAAACCACTTTTGCACTTGTATTAGTGTGGAAAAAAAACTTTTTGCACTTGTGATAGTGTTGAAAAACCACATTTCGCACTTGTGTTGGTGCAGTAAACCACTTTTGCACTTGTATTAGTGTGGAAAAACCACTTTTCGCACTTGTGTTAGTGTTGAAAAACCACTTTTCGCACTTGTGTTAGTGTTGAAAAACTACTTTTCGCACTTGTGTTGGTGCAGGAAACCACCTTTGCATTTGTATTAGTGTGGAAAAACCACTTTTCGCACTTGTGTTAGTGTTGAAAAACCACTTTTCGCACTTGTGTTAGTGTTGAAAAACCACTTTTCGCACTTGTGTTGGTGCAGGAAACCACTTTTGCACTTGTATTAGTGTGGAAAAAACACGTTTTGCACTTGTGATAGTGTTGAAAAACCACTTTTGGCACTTGTGTTAGTGTTGAAAAACCACTTTTCGCACTTGTTGGTGCAGGAAACCACTTTTGCACTTGTATTAGTGTGGAAAAACCACTTTTCGCACTTGTGTTAGTGTTGAAAAACCACTTTTCGCACTTGTGTTAGTGTTGAAAAACTACTTTTCGCACTTGTGTTGGTGCAGGAAACCACTTTTGCACTTGTATTAGTGTGGAAAAACCACTTTTCGCACTTGTGTTAGTGTTGAAAAACCACTTTTCGCACTTTTGTTGGTGCAGGAAACCACTTTTGCACTTGTATTAGTGTGGAAAAAACACTTTTTGCACTTGTGATAGTGTTGAAAAACCACTTTTCGCACCACTTGTGTTAGTGTTGAAAAACCACTTTTCGCACTTTTGTTGGTGCAGGAAACCACTTTTGCACTTGTATTAGTGTAGAAAAACCACTTTTCACACTTGTGTTGGTGTTGAAAAACCACTTTTCGCACTTGTGTTAGTGTTGAAAAACCACTTTTCGCACTTGTGTTGGTGCAGGAAACCACTTTTGCAGTTGTATTAGTGTAGAAAAAACACGTTTTGCACTTGTGATAGTGTTGAAAAACCACTTTTCGCACTTGTGTTAGTGTTGAAAAACCACTTTTCGCACTTGTGTTAGTGTTGAAAAACCACTTTTCGCACTTGTGTTAGTGTTGAAAAACCACTTTTCGCACTTGTGTTGGTGCAGGAAACCACTTTTGCAGTTGTATTAGTGTGGAAAAAACACGTTTTGCACTTGTGATAGTGTTGAAAAACCACTTTTCGCACTTGTGTTAGTGTTGAAAAACCACTTTTCGCACTTGTGTTAGGGTTGAAAAACCACTTTTCGCACTTGTGTTGGTGCAGGAAACCACTTTTGCACTTGTATTAGTGTGGAAAAACCACTTTTCGCAGCTGTGTTAGTGTTGAAAAACCACTTTTCGCACTTGTGTTGGTGTTGAAAAACCACTTTTCGCACTTGTGTTGGTGCAGGAAACTACTTTTGCACTTGTATTAGTGTGGAAAAAACACTTTTTGCACTTGTGATAGTGTTGAAAAACCACTTTTCGCACTTGTGATAGTGTTGAAAAACCACTTTGCGCACTTGTGTTGGTGCAGGAAACCACTTTTGCACTTGTATTAGTGTGGAAAAACCACTTTTCGCACTTGTGTTAGTGTTGAAAAACCACTTTTCGCACTTGTGTTTGTTTTGAAAAACCAATTTTCGCACTTGTGTTAGTATTGAAAAACCACTTTTCGCACTTGTGTTGGTGCAGGAAACCACCTTTGCATTTGTATTAGTGTGGAAAAACCACTTTTCGCACTTGTGTTAGTGTTGAAAAACCACTTTTCGCACTTGTGTTAGTGTTGAAAAACCACTTTTCGCACTTGTGTTGGTGCAGGAAACCACTTTTGCACTTGTATTAGTGTGGAAAAAACACGTTTTGCACTTGTGATAGTGTTGAAAAACCACTTTTCGCACTTGTGTTAGTGTTGAAAAACCACTTTTCGCACTTGTGTTGGTGCAGGAAACCACTTTTGCACTTGTATTAGTGTGGAAAAAACACTTTTTGCACTTGTGATAGTGTTGAAAAACCACTTTTCGCACTTGTGTTAGTGATGAAAAACCACTTTTCGCACTTGTGTTGGTGCAGGAAACCACTTTTGCACTTGTATTAGTGTGGAAAAAACACGTTTTGCACTTGTGATAGTGTTGAAAAACCACTTTTCGCACTTGTGTTGGTGCAGGAAACCACTTTTGCACTTGTATTAGTGTGGAAAAAACACTTTTTGCACTTGTGATAGTGTTGAAAAACCACTTTTCGCACTTGTGTTAGTGTTGAAAAACCACCTTTCGCACTTGTGTTGGTGCAGGAAACCACTTTTGCACTTGTATTAGTGTGGAAAAACCACTTTTCGCACTTGTGTTAGTGTTGAAAAAACACTTTTCGCACTTGTGTTAGTGTTGAAAAACTACTTTTTGCACTTGTGTTGGTGTAGGAAACCACTTTTGCACTTGTATTAGTGTGGAAAAACCACTTTTCGCACTTGTGTTAGTGTTGAAAAACAACTTTTCGAACTTGTGTTAGTGTTGAAAAACCACTTTTCACACTTGTGTTAGTGTTGAAAAACCACATTTCGCACCTGTGTTGGTGCAGGAAACCACTTTTGCACTTGTATTAGTGTGGAAAAACCACTTTTCGCACTTGTGTTAGTGTTGAAAAACCACTTTTCGCACTTGTGTTAGTGTTGAAAAACCACTTTTCGCACTTGTGTTAGGGTTGAAAAACCACTTTTCGCACTTGTGTTGGTGCAGGAAACCACTTTTGCACTTGTATTAGTGTGGAAAAAAAACTTTTTGCACTTGTGATAGTGTTGAAAAACCACATTTCGCACTTGTGTTGGTGCAGTAAACCACTTTTGCACTTGTATTAGTGTGGAAAAACCACTTTTCGCACTTGTGTTAGTGTTGAAAAACCACTTTTCGCACTTGTGTTAGTGTTGAAAAACTACTTTTCGCACTTGTGTTGGTGCAGGAAACCACCTTTGCATTTGTATTAGTGTGGAAAAACCACTTTTCGCACTTGTGTTAGTGTTGAAAAACCACTTTTCGCACTTGTGTTAGTGTTGAAAAACCACTTTTCGCACTTGTGTTGGTGCAGGAAACCACTTTTGCACTTGTATTAGTGTGGAAAAAACACTTTTTGCACTTGTGATAGTGTTGAAAAACCACTTTTCGCACTTGTGTTAGTGTTGAAAAACCACCTTTCGCACTTGCGTTGGTGCAGGAAACCACTTTTGCACTTGTATTAGTGTGGAAAAACCACTTTTCGCACTTGTGTTAGTGTTGAAAAACCACTTTTCGCACTTGTGTTAGTGTTGAAAAACTACTTTTTGCACTTGTGTTGGTGTAGGAAACCACTTTTGCACTTGTATTAGTGTGGAAAAACCACTTTTCGCACTTGTGTTAGTGTTGAAAAACAACTTTTCGCACTTGTGTTAGTGTTGAAAAACCACTTTTCACACTTGTGTTAGTGTTGAAAAACCACATTTCGCACTTGTGTTGGTGCAGGAAACCACTTTTGCACTTGTATTAGTGTGGAAAAACCACTTTTCGCACTTGTGTTAGTGTTGAAAAACCACTTTTCGCACTTGTGTTAGTGTTGAAAAACCACTTTTCGCACTTGTGTTAGGGTTGAAAAACCACTTTTCGCACTTGTGTTGGTGCAGGAAACCACTTTTGCACTTGTATTAGTGTGGAAAAACCACTTTTCGCACTTGTGTTAGTGTTGAAAAACCACTTTTCGCACTTGTGTTAGTGTTGAAAAACCACTTTTCGCACTTGTGTTGGTGCAGGAAACCACTTTTGCACTTGTATTAGTGTGGAAAAAACACGTTTTGCACTTGTGATAGTGTTGAAAAACCACTTTTGGCACTTGTGTTAGTGTTGGAAAACCACTTTTCGCACTTGTGTTGGTGCAGGAAACCACTTTTGCACTTGTATTAGTGTGGAAAAACCACTTTTCACACTTGTGTTAGTGTTGAAAAACCACTTTTCGCACTTGTGTTAGTGTTGAAAAACCACTTTTCGCACTTGTGTTGGTGCAGGAAACCACTTTTGCAGTTGTATTAGTGTGGAAAAAACACGTTTTGCACTTGTGATAGTGTTGAAAAACCACTTTTCGCACTTGTGTTAGTGTTGAAAAACCACTTTTCGCACTTGTGTTAGTGTTGAAAAACCACTTTTCGCACTTGTGTTAATGTTGAAAAACCACTTTTCGCACTTGTGTTGGTGCAGGAAACCACTTTTGCAGTTGTATTAGTGTGGAAAAAACACGTTTTGCACTTGTGATAGTGTTGAAAAACCACTTTTCGCACTTGTGTTAGTGTTGAAAAACCAATTTTCGCACTTGTGTTGGTGCAGGAAACCACTTTTGCACTTGTATTAGTGTGGAAAAAACACTTTTTGCACTGGTGATAGTGTTGAAAAACCACTTTTCGCACTTGTGTTAGTGTTGAAAAACCACTTTTCGCACTTGTGTTGGTGCAGGAAACCACTTTTGCACTTGTGTTAGTGTTGAAAAACAACTTTTCGCACTTGTGTTAGTGTTGAAAAACCACTTTTCGCACTTTTGTTGGTGCAGGAAACCACTTTTGCACTTGTATTACTGTGGAAAAAACACTTTTTGCACTTGTGATAGTGTTGAAAAACCACTTTTTGCACTTGTGTTAGTGTTGAAAAACCACTTTTCGCACTTGTGTTGGTGCAGGAAACCACTTTTGCAGTTGTATTAGTGTGGAAAAAACACGTTTTGCACTTGTGATAGTGTTGAAAAACCACTTTTCGCACTTGTGTTAGTGTTGAAAAACCACTTTTCGCACTTGTGTTAGGGTTGAAAAACCACTTTTCGCACTTGTGTTGGTGCAGGAAACCACTTTTGCACTTGTATTAGTGTGGAAAAACCACTTTTCGCACTTGTGTTAGTGTTGAAAAACCACTTTTCGCACTTGTGTTAGTGTTGAAAAACCACTTTTCGCACTTGTGTTGGTGCAGGAAACCACTTTTGCACTTGTATTAGTGTGGAAAAAACACTTATTGCACTTGTGATAGTGTTGAAAAACCACTTTTCGCACTTGTGTTAGTGTTGAAAAACCATTTTTCGCACTTGTGTTGGTGCAGGAAACCACTTTTGCACTTGTATTAGTGTGGAAAAACCACTTTTCGCACTTGTGTTAGTGTTGAAAAACCACTTTTCGCACTTGTGTTTGTGTTGAAAAACCACTTTTCGCACTTGTGTTAGTATTGAAAAACCACTTTTCGCACTTGTGTTGGTGCAGGAAACCACCTTTGCATTTGTATTAGTGTGGAAAAACCACTTTTCGCACTTGTGTTAGTGTTGAAAAACCACTTTTCGCACTTGTGTTAGTGTTGAAAAACCACTTTTCGCACTTGTGTTGGTGCAGGAAACCACTTTTGCACTTGTATTAGTGTGGAAAAAACACGTTTTGCACTTGTGATAGTGTTGAAAAACCACTTTTCGCACTTGTGTTAGTGTTGAAAAACCACTTTTCGCACTTGTGTTGGTGCAGGAAACCACTTTTGCACTTGTATTAGTGTGGAAAAAACACTTTTTGCACTTGTGATAGTGTTGAAAAACCACTTTTCGCACTTGTGTTAGTGTTGAAAAACCACTTTTCGCACTTGTGTTGGTGCAGGAAACCACTTTTGCACTTGTGTTAGTGTGGAAAAAACACGTTTTGCACTTGTGATAGTGTTGAAAAACCACTTTTCGCACTTGTGTTAGTGTTGAAAAACCACTTTTCACACTTGTGTTGGTGCAGGAAACCACTTTTGCACTTGTATTAGTGTGGAAAAAACACTTTTTGCACTTGTGATAGTGTTGAAAAACCACTTTTCGCACTTGTGTTAGTGTTGAAAAACCACCTTTCGCACTTGTGTTGGTGCAGGAAACCACTTTTGCACTTGTATTAGTGTGGAAAAACCACTTTTCGCACTTGTGTTAGTGTTGAAAAACCACTTTTCGCACTTGTGTTAGTGTTGAAAAACTACTTTTTGCACTTGTGTTGGTGTAGGAAACCACTTTTGCACTTGTATTAGTGTGGAAAAACCACTTTTCGCACTTGTGTTAGTGTTGAAAAACAACTTTTCGCACTTGTGTTAGTGTTGAAAAACCACTTTTCGCACTTGTGTTGGTGCAGGAAACCACTTTTGCACTTGTATTAGTGTGGAAAAAACACTTTTTGCACTTGTGATAGTGTTGAAAAACCACTTTTCGCACTTGTGTTAGTGTTGAAAAACCACTTTTCGCACTTGTGTTGGTGCAGGAAACCACTTTTGCAGTTGTATTAGTGTGGAAAAAACACGTTTTGCACTTGTGATAGTGTTGAAAAACCACTTTTCGCACTTGTGTTAGTGTTGAAAAACCACTTTTCGCACTTGTGTTAGTGTTGAAAAACCACTTTTCGCACTTGTGTTAATGTTGAAAAACCACTTTTCGCACTTGTGTTGGTGCAGGAAACCACTTTTGCAGTTGTATTAGTGTGGAAAAAACACGTTTTGCACTTGTGATAGTGTTGAAAAACCACTTTTCGCACTTGTGTTAATGTTGAAAAACCAATTTTCGCACTTGTGTTGGTGCAGGAAACCACTTTTGCACTTGTATTAGTGTGGAAAAAACACTTTTTGCACTGGTGATAGTGTTGAAAAACCACTTTTCGCACTTGTGTTAGTGTTGAAAAACCACTTTTCGCACTTGTGTTGGTGCAGGAAACCACTTTTGCACTTGTATTAGTGTAGAAAAACCACTTTTCGCACTTGCGTTAGTGTTGAAAAACCACTTTTCGCACTTGTGTTAGTGTTGAAAAACCACTTTTCGCACTTGTGTTGGTGCAGGAAACCACTTTTGCACTTGTGTTAGTGTTGAAAAACAACTTTTCGCACTTGTGTTAGTGTTGAAAAACCACTTTTCGCACTTTTGTTGGTGCAGGAAACCACTTTTGCACTTGTATTACTGTGGAAAAAACACTTTTTGCACTTGTGATAGTGTTGAAAAACCACTTTTTGCACTTGTGTTAGTGTTGAAAAACCACTTTTCGCACTTGTGTTGGTGCAGGAAACCACTTTTGCAGTTGTATTAGTGTGGAAAAAACACGTTTTGCACTTGTGATAGTGTTTAAAAACCACTTTTCGCACTTGTGTTAGTGTTGAAAAACCACTTTTCGCACTTGTGTTAGGGTTGAAAAACCACTTTTCGCACTTGTGTTGGTGCAGGAAACCACTTTTGCACTTGTATTAGTGTGGAAAAACCACTTTTCGCACTTGTGTTAGTGTTGAAAAACCACTTTTCGCACTTGTGTTAGTGTTGAAAAACCACTTTTCGCACTTGTGTTGGTGCAGGAAACCACTTTTGCACTTGTATTAGTGTGGAAAAAACACTTTTTGCACTTGTGATAGTGTTGAAAAACCACTTTTCGCACTTGTGTTAGTGTTGAAAAACCATTTTTCGCACTTGTGTTGGTGCAGGAAACCACTTTTGCACTTGTATTAGTGTGGAAAAACCACTTTTCGCACTTGTGTTAGTGTTGAAAAACCACTTTTCGCACTTGTGTTTGTGTTGAAAAACCACTTTTCGCACTTGTGTTAGTATTGAAAAACCACTTTTCGCACTCGTGTTGGTGCAGGAAACCACCTTTGCATTTGTATTAGTGTGGAAAAACCACTTTTCGCACTTGTGTTAGTGTTGAAAAACCACTTTTCGCACTTGTGTTAGTGTTGAAAAACCACTTTTCGCACTTGTGTTGGTGCAGGAAACCACTTTTGCACTTGTATTAGTGTGGAAAAAACACGTTTTGCACTTGTGATAGTGTTGAAAAACCACTTTTCGCACTTGTGTTAGTGTTGAAAAACCACTTTTCGCACTTGTGTTGGTGCAGAAAACCACTTTTGCACTTGTATTAGTGTGGAAAAAACACTTTTTGCACTTGTGATAGTGTTGAAAAACCACTTTTCGCACTTGTGTTAGTGTTGAAAAACCACTTTTCGCACTTGTGTTGGTGCAGGAAACCAATTTTGCACTTGTATTAGTGTGGAAAAAACACGTTTTGCACTTGTGATAGTGTTGAAAAACCACTTTTCGCACTTGTGTTAGTGTTGAAAAACCACTTTTCACACTTGTGTTGGTGCAGGAAACCACTTTTGCACTTGTATTAGTGTGGAAAAAACACTTTTTGCACTTGTGATAGTGTTGAAAAACCACTTTTCGCACTTGTGTTAGTGTTGAAAAACCACCTTTCACACTTGTGTTGGTGCAGGAAACCACTTTTGCACTTGTATTAGTGTGGAAAAACCACTTTTCGCACTTGTGTTAGTGTTGAAAAACCACTTTTCGCACTTGTGTTAGTGTTGAAAAACTACTTTTTGCACTTGTGTTGGTGTAGGAAACCACTTTTGCACTTGTATTAGTGTGGAAAAACCACTTTTCGCACTTGTGTTAGTGTTGAAAAACAACTTTTCGCACTTGTGTTAGTGTTGAAAAACCACTTTTCGCACTTGTGTTGGTGCAGGAAACCACTTTTGCACTTGTATTAGTGTGGAAAAAACACTTTTTGCACTTGTGATAGTGTTGAAAAACCACTTTTCGCACTTGTGTTAGTGTTGAAAAACCACTTTTCGCACTTGTGTTGGTGCAGGAAACCACTTTTGCAGTTGTATTAGTGTGGAAAAAACACGTTTTGCACTTGTGATAGTGTTGAAAAACCACTTTTCGCACTTGTGTTAGTGTTGAAAAACCACTTTTCGCACTTGTGTTAGTGTTGAAAAACCACTTTTCGCACTTGTGTTAATGTTGAAAAACCACTTTTCGCACTTGTGTTGGTGCAGGAAACCACTTTTGCACTTGTATTAGTGTGGAAAAAAAACTTTTTGCACTTGTGATAGTGTTGAAAAACCACATTTCGCACTTGTGTTGGTGCAGTAAACCACTTTTGCACTTGTATTAGTGTGGAAAAACCACTTTTCGCACTTGTGTTAGTGTTGAAAAACCACTTTTCGCACTTGTGTTAGTGTTGAAAAACTACTTTTCGCACTTGTGTTGGTGCAGGAAACCACCTTTGCATTTGTATTAGTGTGGAAAAACCACTTTTCGCACTTGTGTTAGTGTTGAAAAACCACTTTTCGCACTTGTGTTAGTGTTGAAAAACCACTTTTCGCACTTGTGTTGGTGCAGGAAACCACTTTTGCACTTGTATTAGTGTGGAAAAAACACGTTTTGCACTTGTGATAGTGTTGAAAAACCACTTTTCGCACTTGTGTTAGTGTTGAAAAACCACTTTTCGCACTTGTGTTGGTGCAGGAAACCACTTTTGCACTTGTATTAGTGTGGAAAAAACACTTTTTGCACTTGTGATAGTGTTGAAAAACCACTTTTCGCACTTGTGTTAGTGTTGAAAAACCACCTTTCGCACTTGTGTTGGTGCAGGAAACCACTTTTGCACTTGTATTAGTGTGGACAAACCACTTTTCGCACTTGTGTTAGTGTTGAAAAACCACTTTTCGCACTTGAGTTAGTGTTGAAAAACTACTTTTTGCACTTGTGTTGGTGTAGGAAACCACTTTTGCACTTGTATTAGTGTGGAAAAACCACTTTTCGCACTTGTGTTAGTGTTGAAAAACAACTTTTCGCACTTGTGTTAGTGTTGAAAAACCACTTTTCACACTTGTGTTAGTGTTGAAAAACCACATTTCGCACTTGTGTTGGTGCAGGAAACCACTTTTGCACTTGTATTAGTGTGGAAAAACCACTTTTCGCACTTGTGTTAGTGTTGAAAAACCACTTTTTCGCACTTGTGTTAGTGTTGAAAAACCACTTTTCGCACTTGTGTTAGGGTTGAAAAACCACTTTTCGCACTTGTGTTGGTGCAGGAAACCACTTTTGCACTTGTATTCGTGTGGAAAAACCACTTTTCGCACTTGTGTTAGTGTTGAAAAACCACTTTTCGCACTTGTGTTAGTGTTGAAAAACCACTTTTCGCACTTGTGTTGGTGCAGGAAACCACTTTTGCACTTGTATTAGTGTGGAAAAAATACGTTTTGCACTTGTGATAGTGTTGAAAAACCACTTTTGGCACTTGTGTTAGTGTTGATAAACCACTTTTCGCACTTGTGTTGGTGCAGGAAACCACTTTTGCACTTGTATTAGTGTGGAAAAACCACTTTTCACACTTGTGTTAGTGTTGAAAAACCACTTTTCGCACTTGTGTTAGTGTTGAAAAACCACTTTTCGCACTTGTGTTGGTGCAGGAAACCACTTTTGCAGTTGTATTAGTGTGGAAAAAACACGTTTTGCACTTGTGATAGTGTTGAAAAACCACTTTTCGCACTTGTGTTAGTGTTGAAAAACCACTTTTCGCACTTGTGTTAGTGTTGAAAAACCACTTTTCGCACTTGTGTTAGTGTTGAAAAACCAATTTTCGCACTTGTGTTGGTGCAGGAAACCACTTTTGCACTTGTATTAGTGTGGAAAAAACACTTTTTGCACTGGTGATAGTGTTGAAAAACCACTTTTCGCACTTGTGTTAGTGTTGAAAAACCACTTTTCGCACTTGTGTTGGTGCAGGAAACCACTTTTGCACTTGTATTAGTGTAGAAAAACCACTTTTCGCACTTGCGTTAGTGTTGAAAAACCACTTTTCGCACTTGTGTTGGTGCAGGAAACCACTTTTGCACTTGTGTTAGTGTTGAAAAACAACTTTTCGCACTTGTGTTAGTGTTGAAAAACCACTTTTCGCACTTTTGTTGGTGCAGGAAACCACTTTTGCACTTGTATTACTGTGGAAAAAACACTTTTTGCACTTGTGATAGTGTTGAAAAACCACTTTTTGCACTTGTGTTAGTGTTGAAAAACCACTTTTCGCACTTGTGTTGGTGCAGGAAACCACTTTTGCAGTTGTATTAGTGTGGAAAAAACACGTTTTGCACTTGTGATAGTGTTGAAAAACCACTTTTCGCACTTGTGTTAGTGTTGAAAAACCACTTTTCACACTTGTGTTAGGGTTGAAAAACCACTTTTCGCACTTGTGTTGGTGCAGGAAACCACTTTTGCACTTGTGTTAGTGTTGAAAAACCACTTTTCGCACTTGTGTTAGTGTTGAAAACCACTTTTCGCACTTGTGTTGGTGCAGGAAACCACTTTTGCACTTGTATTAGTGTGGAAAAAACACTTTTTGCACTTGTGATAGTGTTGAAAAACCACTTTTCGCACTTGTGTTAGTGTTGAAAAACCATTTTTCGCACTTGTGTTGGTGCAGGAAACCACTTTTGCACTTGTATTAGTGTGGAAAAACCACTTTTCGCACTTGTGTTAGTGTTGAAAAACCACTTTTCGCACTTGTGTTTGTGTTGAAAAACCACTTTTCGCACTTGTGTTCGTATTGAAAAACCACTTTTCGCACTTGTGTTGGTGCAGGAAACCACCTTTGCATTTGTATTAGTGTGGAAAAACCACTTTTCGCACTTGTGTTAGTGTTGAAAAACCACTTTTCGCACTTGTGTTAGTGTTGAAAAACCACTTTTCGCACTTGTGTTGGTGCAGGAAACCACTTTTGCACTTGTATTAGTGTGGAAAAAACACGTTTTGCACTTGTGATAGTGTTGAAAAACCACTTTTCGCACTTGTGTTAGTGTTGAAAAACCACTTTTCGCACTTGTGTTGGTGCAGGAAACCACTTTTGCACTTGTATTAGTGTGGAAAAAACACTTTTTGCACTTGTGATAGTGTTGAAAAACCACTTTTCGCACTTGTGTTAGTGTTGAAAAACCACTTTTCGCACTTGTGTTGGTGCAGGAAAGAAACCACTTTTGCACTTGTATTAGTGTGGAAAAAACACGTTTTGCACTTGTGATAGTGTTGAAAAACCACTTTTCGCACTTGTGTTAGTGTTGAAAAACCACTTTTCACACTTGTGTTGGTGCAGGAAACCACTTTTGCACTTGTATTAGTGTGGAAAAAACACTTTTTGCACTTGTGATAGTGTTGAAAAACCACTTTTCGCACTTGTGTTAGTGTTGAAAAACCACCTTTCGCACTTGTGTTGGTGCAGGAAACCACTTTTGCACTTGTATTAGTGTGGAAAAACCACTTTTCGCACTTGTGTTAGTGTTGAAAAACCACTTTTCGCACTTGTGTTAGTGTTGAAAAACTACTTTTTGCACTTGTGTTGGTGTAGGAAACCACTTTTGCACTTGTATTACTGTGGGAAAAAACACTTTTTGCACTTGTGATAGTGTTGAAAAACCACTTTTTGCACTTGTGTTAGTGTTGAAAAACCACTTTTCGCACTTGTGTTGGTGCAGGAAACCACTTTTGCAGTTGTATTAGTGTGGAAAAACACGTTTTGCACTTGTGATAGTGTTGAAAAACACTTTTCGCACTTGTGTTAGTGTTGAAAAACCACTTTTCACACTTGTGTTAGGGTTGAAAAACCACTTTTCGCACTTGTGTTGGTGCAGGAAACCACTTTTGCACTTGTGTTAGTGTTGAAAAACCACTTTTCGCACTTGTGTTAGTGTTGAAAAAACCACTTTTCGCACTTGTGTTGGTGCAGGAAACCACTTTTGCACTTGTATTAGTGTGGAAAAAACCACTTTTTGCACTTGTGATAAGTGTTGAAAAACCACTTTTCGCACTTGTGTTAGTGTTGAAAAACCACTTTTCGCACTTGTGTTAGTGTTGAAAAACTACTTTTTGCACTTGTGTTTGGTGCAGGAAACCACTTTTGCACTTGTATTACTGTGGAAAAAACACTTTTTGCACTTGTGATAGTGTTGAAAAACCACTTTTTGCACTTGTGTTAGTGTTGAAAAACCACTTTTCGCACTTGTGTTGGTGCAGGAAACCACTTTTGCAGTTGTATTAGTGTGGAAAAAACACGTTTTGCACTTGTGATAGTGTTGAAAAAACCACTTTTCGCACTTGTGTTAGTGTTGAAAAACCACTTTTCACACTTGTGTTAGGGTTGAAAAACCACTTTTCGCACTTGTGTTGGTGCAGGAAACCACTTTTGCACTTGTGTTAGTGTTGAAAAACCACATTTCGCACTTGTGTTAGTGTTGAAAAACCACTTTTCGCACTTGTGTTGGTGCAGGAAACCACTTTTGCACTTGTATTAGTGTGGAAAAAACACTTTTTGCACTTGTGATAGTGTTGAAAAACCACTTTTCGCACTTGTGTTAGTGTTGAAAAACCATTTTTCGCACTTGTGTTGGTGCAGGAAACCACTTTTGCACTTGTATTAGTGTGGAAAAACCACTTTTCGCACTTGTGTTAGTGTTGAAAAACCACTTTTCGCACTTGTGTTTGTGTTGAAAAACCACTTTTCGCACTTGTGTTCGTATTGGAAAAACCACTTTTCGCACTTGTGTTGGTGCAGGAAACCACCTTTGCATTTGTATTAGTGTGGAAAAACCACTTTTCGCACTTGTGTTAGTGTTGAAAAACCACTTTTCGCACTTGTGTTAGTGTTGAAAAACCACTTTTCGCACTTGTGTTGGTGCAGGAAACCACTTTTGCACTTGTATTAGTGTGGAAAAAACACGTTTTGCACTTGTGATAGTGTTGAAAAACCACTTTTCGCACTTGTGTTAGTGTTGAAAAACCACTTTTCGCACTTGTGTTGGTGCAGGAAACCACTTTTGCACTTGTATTAGTGTGGAAAAAACACTTTTTGCACTTGTGATAGTGTTGAAAAACCACTTTTCGCACTTGTGTTAGTGTTGAAAAACCACTTTTCGCACTTGTGTTGGTGCAGGAAACCACTTTTGCACTTGTATTAGTGTGGAAAAAACACGTTTTGCACTTGTGATAGTGTTGAAAAACCACTTTTCGCACTTGTGTTAGTGTTGAAAAACCACTTTTCACACTTGTGTTGGTGCAGGAAACCACTTTTGCACTTGTATTAGTGTGGAAAAAACACTTTTTGCACTTGTGATAGTGTTGAAAAACCACTTTTCGCACTTGTGTTAGTGTTGAAAAACCACCTTTCGCACTTGTGTTGGTGCAGGAAACCACTTTTGCACTTGTATTAGTGTGGAAAAAACCACTTTTCGCACTTGTGTTAGTGTTGAAAAACCACTTTTCGCACTTGTGTTAGTGTTGAAAAACTACTTTTTGCACTTGTGTTGGTGTAGGAAACCACTTTTGCACTTGTATTAGTGTGGAAAAACCACTTTTCGCACTTGTGTTAGTGTTGAAAAACAACTTTTCGCACTTGTGTTAGTGTTGAAAAACAACTTTTCGCACTTGTGTTAGTGTTGAAAAACCACTTTTCGCACTTGTGTTGGTGCAGGAAACCACTTTTGCACTTGTATTAGTGTGGAAAACCACTTTTCGCACTTGTGTTAGTGTTGAAAAACCACTTTTCGCACTTGTGTTAGTGTTGAAAAACCACTTTTCGTACTTGTGTTAGGGTTAAAAAACCACTTTTCGCACTTGTGTTGGTGCAGGAAACCACTTTTGCACTTGTATTAGTGTGGAAAAACCACTTTTCGCACTTGTGTTAGTGTTGAAAAACCACTTTTCGCACTTGTGTTGGTGCAGGAAACCACTTTTGCACTTGTATTAGTGTGGAAAAAACACGTTTTGCACTTGTGATAGTGTTGAAAAACCACTTTTGGCACTCGTGTTAGTGTTGAAAAACCACTTTTCGCACTTGTGTTGGTGCAGGAAACCACTTTTGCACTTGTATTAGTGTGGAAAAAACACTTTTTGCACTTGTGATAGTGTTGAAAAACCACTTTTCGCACTTGTGTTAGTGTTGAAAAACCACTTTTCGCACTTGTGTTGGTGCAGGAAACCACTTTTGCACTTGTATTAGTGTGGAAAAACCACTTTTCGCACTTGTGTTAGTGTTGAAAAACCACTTTTCGCACTTGTGTTAGTGTTGAAAAACTACTTTTCGCACTTGTGTTGGTGCAGGAAACCACTTTTGCACTTGTATTAGTGTGGAAAAACCACTTTTCGCACTTGTGTTAGTGTTGAAAAACCACTTTTCGCACTTGTGTTAGTGTTGAAAAACCACTTTTCGCACTTTTGTTGGTGCAGGAAACCACTTTTGCACTTGTATTAGTGTGGAAAAAACACTTTTTGCACTTGTGATAGTGTTGAAAAACCACTTTTCGCACTTGTGTTAGTGTTGAAAAACCACTTTTCGCACTTTTGTTGGTGCAGGAAACCACTTTTGCACTTGTATTAGTGTGGAAAAACCACTTTTCACACTTGTGTTAGTGTTGAAAAACCACTTTTCGCACTTGTGTTAGTGTTGAAAAACCACTTTTCACACTTGTGTTGGTGCAGGAAACCACTTTTGCAGTTGTATTAGTGTGGAAAAAACACGTTTTGCACTTGTGATAGTGTTGAAAAACCACTTTTCGCACATGTGTTAGTGTTGAAAAACCACTTTTCGCACTTGTGTTAGTGTTGAAAAACCACTTTTCGCACTTGTGTTGGTGCAGGAAACCACCTTTGCATTTGTATTAGTGTGGAAAAACCACTTTTCGCACTTGTGTTAGTGTTGAAAAACCACTTTTCGCACTTGTGTTAGTGTTGAAAAACCACTTTTCGCACTTGTGTTGGTGCAGGAAACCACTTTTGCACTTGTATTAGTGTGGAAAAAACACTTTTTGCACTTGTGATAGTGTTGAAAAACCACTTTTTGCACTTGTGTTAGTGTTGAAAAACCACTTTTCGCACTTGTGTTGGTGCAGGAAACCACTTTTGCACTTGTATTAGTGTGGAAAAACCACTTTTCGCACTTGTGTTAGTGTTGAAAAACCACTTTTCGCACTTGTGTTAGTGTTGAAAAACTACTTTTCGCACTTGTGTTGGTGCAGGAAACCACTTTTGCACTTGTATTAGTGTGGAAAAACCACTTTTCGCACTTGTGTTAGTGTTGAAAAACCACTTTTCGCACTTGTGTTAGTGTTGAAAAACCACTTTTCGCACTTTTGTTGGTGCAGGAAACCACTTTTGCACTTGTATTAGTGTGGAAAAAACACTTTTTGCACTTGTGATAGTGTTGAAAAACCACTTTTCGCACTTGTGTTAGTGTTGAAAAACCACTTTTCGCACTTTTGTTGGTGCAGGAAACCACTTTTGCACTTGTATTAGTGTGGAAAAACCACTTTTCACACTTGTGTTAGTGTTGAAAAACCACTTTTCGCACTTGTGTTAGTGTTGAAAAACCACTTTTCACACTTGTGTTGGTGCAGGAAACCACTTTTGCAGTTGTATTAGTGTGGAAAAAACACGTTTTGCACTTGTGATAGTGTTGAAAAACCACTTTTCGCACATGTGTTAGTGTTGAAAAACCACTTTTCGCACTTGTGTTAGTGTTGAAAAACCACTTTTCGCACTTGTGTTGGTGCAGGAAACCACCTTTGCATTTGTATTAGTGTGGAAAAACCACTTTTCGCACTTGTGTTAGTGTTGAAAAACCACTTTTCGCACTTGTGTTAGTGTTGAAAAACCACTTTTCGCACTTGTGTTGGTGCAGGAAACCACTTTTGCACTTGTATTAGTGTGGAAAAAACACTTTTTGCACTTGTGATAGTGTTGAAAAACCACTTTTTGCACTTGTGTTAGTGTTGAAAAACCACTTTTCGCACTTGTGTTGGTGCAGGAAACCACTTTTGCAGTTGTATTAGTGTGGAAAAAACACGTTTTGCACTTGTGATAGTGTTGAAAAACCACTTTTCGCACTTGTGTTAGTGTTGAAAAACCACTTTTCACACTTGTGTTAGGGTTGAAAAACCACTTTTCGCACTTGTGTTGGTGCAGGAAACCACTTTTGCACTTGTGTTAGTGTTGAAAAACCACTTTTCGCACTTGTGTTAGTGTTGAAAAACCACTTTTCGCACTTTTGTTGGTGCAGGAAACCACTTTTGCACTTGTATTAGTGTGGAAAAAACACTTTTTGCACTTGTGATAGTGTTGAAAAACCACTTTTCGCACTTGTGTTAGTGTTGAAAAACCATTTTTCGCACTTGTGTTGGTGCAGGAAACCACTTTTGCACTTGTATTAGTGTGGAAAAACCACTTTTCGCACTTGTGTTAGTGTTGAAAAACCACTTTTCGCACTTGTGTTTGTGTTGAAAAACCACTTTTCGCACTTGTGTTCGTATTGAAAAACCACTTTTCGCACTTGTGTTGGTGCAGGAAACCACCTTTGCATTTGTATTAGTGTGGAAAAACCACTTTTCGCACTTGTGTTAGTGTTGAAAAACCACTTTTCGCACTTGTGTTAGTGTTGAAAAACCACTTTTCGCACTTGTGTTGGTGCAGGAAACCACTTTTGCACTTGTATTAGTGTGGAAAAAACACGTTTTGCACTTGTGATAGTGTTGAAAAACCACTTTTCGCACTTGTGTTAGTGTTGAAAAACCACTTTTCGCACTTGTGTTGGTGCAGGAAACCACTTTTGCACTTGTATTAGTGTGGAAAAAACACTTTTTGCACTTGTGATAGTGTTGAAAAACCACTTTTCGCACTTGTGTTAGTGTTGAAAAACCACTTTTCGCACTTGTGTTGGTGCAGGAAACCACTTTTGCACTTGTATTAGTGTGGAAAAAACACGTTTTGCACTTGTGATAGTGTTGAAAAACCACTTTTCGCACTTGTGTTAGTGTTGAAAAACCACTTTTCACACTTGTGTTGGTGCAGGAAACCACTTTTGCACTTGTATTAGTGTGGAAAAAACACTTTTTGCACTTGTGATAGTGTTGAAAAACCACTTTTCGCACTTGTGTTTGTGTTGAAAAACCACCTTTCGCACTTGTGTTGGTGCAGGAAACCACTTTTGCACTTGTATTAGTGTGGAAAAACCACTTTTCGCACTTGTGTTAGTGTTGAAAAACCACTTTTCGCACTTGTGTTAGTGTTGAAAAACTACTTTTTGCACTTGTGTTGGTGTAGGAAACCACTTTTGCACTTGTATTAGTGTGGAAAAACCACTTTTCGCACTTGTGTTAGTGTTGAAAAACAACTTTTCGCACTTGTGTTAGTGTTGAAAAACAACATTTCGCACTTGTGTTAGTGTTGAAAAACCACTTTTCGCACTTGTGTTGGTGCAGGAAACCACTTTTGCACTTGTATTAGTGTGGAAAACCACTTTTCGCACTTGTGTTAGTGTTGAAAAACCACTTTTCGCACTTGTGTTAGTGTTGAAAAACCACTTTTCGTACTTGTGTTAGGGTTGAAAAACCACTTTTCGCACTTGTGTTGGTGCAGGAAACCACTTTTGCACTTGTATTAGTGTGGAAAAACCACTTTTCGCACTTGTGTTAGTGTTGAAAAACCACTTTTCGCACTTGTGTTAGTGTTGAAAAACCACTTTTCGCACTTGTGTTGGTGCAGGAAACCACTTTTGCACTTGTATTAGTGTGGAAAAAACACGTTTTGCACTTGTGATAGTGTTGAAAAACCACTTTTGGCACTCGTGTTAGTGTTGAAAAACCACTTTTCGCACTTGTGTTGGTGCAGGAAACCACTTTTGCACTTGTATTAGTGTGGAAAAAACACTTTTTGCACTTGTGATAGTGTTGAAAAACCACTTTTCGCACTTGTGTTAGTGTTGAAAAACCACTTTTCGCACTTGTGTTGGTGCAGGAAACCACTTTTGCACTTGTATTAGTGTGGAAAAACCACTTTTCGCACTTGTGTTAGTGTTGAAAAACCACTTTTCGCACTTGTGTTAGTGTTGAAAAACTACTTTTCGCACTTGTGTTGGTGCAGGAAACCACTTTTGCACTTGTATTAGTGTGGAAAAACCACTTTTCGCACTTGTGTTAGTGTTGAAAAACCACTTTTCGCACTTGTGTTAGTGTTGAAAAACCACTTTTCGCACTTTTGTTGGTGCAGGAAACCACTTTTGCACTTGTATTAGTGTGGAAAAAACACTTTTTGCACTTGTGATAGTGTTGAAAAACCACTTTTCGCACTTGTGTTAGTGTTGAAAAACCACTTTTCGCACTTTTGTTGGTGCAGGAAACCACTTTTGCACTTGTATTAGTGTGGAAAAACCACTTTTCACACTTGTGTTAGTGTTGAAAAACCACTTTTCGCACTTGTGTTAGTGTTGAAAAACCACTTTTCACACTTGTGTTGGTGCAGGAAACCACTTTTGCAATTGTATTAGTGTGGAAAAAACACGTTTTGCACTTGTGATAGTGTTGAAAAACCACTTTTCGCACATGTGTTAGTGTTGAAAAACCACTTTTCGCACTTGTGTTAGTGTTGAAAAACCACTTTTCGCACTTGTGTTAGTGTTGAAAAACCACTTTTCGCACTTGTGTTGGTGCAGGAAACCACTTTTGCAGTTGTATTAGTGTGGAAAAAACACGTTTTGCACTTGTGATAGTGTTGAAAAACCACTTTTCGCACTTGTGTTAGTGTTGAAAAACCACTTTTCGCACTTGTGTTGGTGCAGGAAACCACTTTTGCACTTGTATTAGTGTGGAAAAAACACTTTTTGCACTTGTGATAGTGTTGAAAAACCACTTTTCGCACTTGTGTTAGTGTTGAAAAACCACTTTTCGCACTTGTGTTGGTGCAGGAAACCACTTTTGCACTTGTATTAGTGTAGAAAAACCACTTTTCGCACTTGCGTTAGTGTTGAAAAACCACTTTTCGCACTTGTGTTAGTGTTGAAAAACCACTTTTCGCACTTGTGTTGGTGCAGGAAACCACTTTTGCACTTGTATTAGTGTTGAAAAACAACTTTTCGCACTTGTGTTAGTGTTGAAAAACCACTTTTCGCACTTTTGTTGGTGCAGGAAACCACTTTTGCACTTGTATTACTGTGGAAAAAACACTTTTTGCACTTGTGATAGTGTTGAAAAACCACTTTTTGCACTTGTGTTAGTGTTGAAAAACCACTTTTTGCACTTGTGTTAGTGTTGAAAAACCACTTTTCGCACTTGTGTTAGTGTTGAAAAACCACTTTTCGCACTTGTGTTGGTGCAGGAAACCACTTTTGCACTTGTATTAGTGTGGAAAAACCACTTTTTGCACTTGTGTTAGTGTTGAAAAACCACTTTTCGCACTTGTGTTAGTGTTGAAAAACCACTTTTCGCACTTGTGTTAGTGTTGAAAAACCACTTTTCGCACTTGTGTTGGTGCAGGAAACCACTTTTGCACTTGTATTAGTGTTGAAAAACCACTTTTCGCACTAGTGTTGGTGCAGGAAACCACTTTTGCACTTGTATTAGTGTGGAAAAACCACTTTTCGCACTTGTGTTAGTGTTGAAAAACCACTTTTCGCACTTGTGTTAGTGTTGAAAAACCACTTTTCGCACTTGTGTTGGTGCAGGAAACCACTTTTGCACTTGTATTAGTGTGGAAAAAACACTTTGTGCAGCTGTGTTAGTGTTGAAAAACCACTTTTCGCACTTGTGTTAGTGTTGAAAAACCAATTTTCGCACTTGTGTTGGTGCAGGAAACCACTTTTGCACTTGTATTAGTGTGGAAAAACCACTTTTCACACTTGTGTTAGTGTTGAAAAACCACTTTTCGCACTTGTGTTAGTGTTGAAAAACCACTTTTCGCACTTGTGTTGGTGCAGGAAACCACTTTTGCACTTGTATTAGTGTGGAAAAAACACTTTTTGCACTTGTGATAGTGTTGAAAAACCACTTTTCGGACTTGTGTTAGTGTTGAAAAACCACTTTTTGCACTAGTGTTGGTGCAGGAAACCACTTTTGCACTTGTATTAGTGTGGAAAAACCACTTTTCGCACTTGTGTTAGTGTTGAAAAACCACTTTTCGCACTTGTGTTTGTGTTGAAAAACCACTTTTCGCACTTGTGTTAGTGTTGAAAAACCACTTTTCGCACTTGTGTTGGTGCAGGAAACCACTTTTGCACTTGTATTAGTGTGGAAAAAACACTTTTTGCACTTGTGTTAGTGTTGAAATACCACTTATCGCACTTGTGTTAGTGTTGAAAAACCACTTTTCGCACTTGTGTTAGTGTTGAAAAACCACTTTTCGCACTTGTGTTGGTGCAGGAAACCACTTTTGCACTTGTATTAGTGTGGAAAAACCACTTTTCACACTTGTGTTAGTGTTGAAAAACCACTTTTGGCACTTGTGTTAGTGTTGAAAAACCACTTTTCGCACTTGTGTTGGTGCAGGAAACCACTTTTGCACTTGTATTAGTGTGGAAAAAACAATTTTTGCACTTGTGTTAGTGTTGAAATACCACTTTTCGCACTTGTGTTAGTGTTGAAAAACCACTTTTCGCACTTGTGTTGGTGCAGGACACCACTTTTGCACTTGTATTAGTGTTGAAAAACCACTTTTTGCACTTGAGTTAGTGTTGAAAAACCACTTTTCGCACTTGTGTTAGTGTTGAAAAACCACTTTTCGCACTTGTGTTAGTGTTGAAAAACCACTTTTCGCACTTGTGTTGGTGCAGGAAACCACTTTTGCACTTGTATTAGTGTGGAAAAAACACTTTTTGCACTTGTGTTAGTGTTGAAAAACCACTTTTTGCACTTGTGTTAGTGTTGAAAAACCACTTTTCGCACTTGTGTTGGTGCAGGAAACCACTTTTGCACTTGTATTAGTGTGGAAAAAACACTTTTTGCACTTGTGATAGTGTTGAAAAACCACTTTTCGCACTTGTGTTAGTGTTGAAAAACCACTTTTCGCACTTGTGTTGGTGCAGGAAACCACTTTTGCACTTGTATTAGTGTGGAAAAACCACTTTTCGCACTTGTGTTAGTGTTGAAAAACCACTTTTCGCACTTGTGTTTGTGTTGAAAAACCACTTTTCGCACTTGTGTTAGTATTGAAAAACCACTTTTCGCACTTGTGTTGGTGCAGGAAACCACCTTTGCATTTGTATTAGTGTGGAAAAACCACTTTTCGCACTTGTATTAGTGTTGAAAAACCACTTTTCGCACTTGTGTTAGTGTTGAAAAACCACTTTTCGCACTTGTGTTGGTGCAGGAAACCACTTTTGCACTTGTATTAGTGTGGAAAAAACACGTTTTGCACTTGTGATAGTGTTGAAAAACCACTTTTCGCACTTGTGTTAGTGTTGAAAAACCACTTTTCGCACTTGTGTTGGTGCAGGAAACCACTTTTGCACTTGTATTAGTGTGGAAAAAACACTTTTTGCACTTGTGATAGTGTTGAAAAACCACTTTTCGCACTTGTGTTAGTGTTGAAAAACCACTTTTCGCACTTGTGTTGGTGCAGGAAACCACTTTTGCACTTGTATTAGTGTGGAAAAACCACTTTTCGCACTTGTGTTAGTGTTGAAAAACCACTTTTCGCACTTGTGTTTGTGTTGAAAAACCACTTTTCGCACTTGTGTTAGTATTGAAAAACCACTTTTCGCACTTGTGTTGGTGCAGGAAACCACCTTTGCATTTGTATTAGTGTGGAAAAACCACTTTTCGCACTTGTATTAGTGTTGAAAAACCACTTTTTGCACTTGTGTTAGTGTTGAAAAACCACTTTTCGCACTTGTGTTGGTGCAGGAAACCACTTTTGCACTTGTATTAGTGTGGAAAAAACACGTTTTGCACTTGTGATAGTGTTGAAAAACCACTTTTCGCACTTGTGTTAGTGTTGAAAAACCACTTTTCGCACTTGTGTTGGTGCAGGAAACCACTTTTGCACTTGTATTAGTGTGGAAAAAACACTTTTTGCACTTGTGATAGTGTTGAAAAACCACTTTTCGCACTTGTGTTAGTGTTGAAAAACCACTTTTCGCACTTGTGTTGGTGCAGGAAACCACTTTTGCACTTGTATTAGTGTGGAAAAAACACGTTTTGCACTTGTGATAGTGTTGAAAAACCACTTTTCGCACTTGTGTTAGTGTTGAAAAACCACTTTTCACACTTGTGTTGGTGCAGGAAACCACTTTTGCACTTGTATTAGTGTGGAAAAAACACTTTTTGCACTTGTGATAGTGTTGAAAAACCACTTTTCGCACTTGTGTTAGTGTTGAAAAACCACTTTTCGCACTTGTGTTGGTGCAGGAAACCACTTTTGCACTTGTATTAGTGTGGAAAAACCACTTTTCGCACTTGTGTTGGTGTTGAAAAACCACTTTTCGCACTTGTGTTAGTGTTGAAAAACTACTTTTTGCACTTGTGTTGGTGTAGGAAACCACTTTTGCACTTGTATTAGTGTGGAAAAACCACTTTTCGCACTTGTGATAGTGTTGAAAAACCACTTTTCGCACTTGTGTTAGTGTTGAAAAACCACTTTTCGCACTTGTGTTGGTGCAGGAAACCACTTTTGCACTTGTATTAGTGTGGAAAAACCACTTTTCGCACTTGTGTTAGTGTTGAAAAACCACTTTTCGCACTTGTGTTTGTGTTGAAAAACCACTTTTCGCACTTGTGTTAGTATTGAAAAACCACTTTTCGCACTTGTGTTGGTGCAGGAAACCACCTTTGCATTTGTATTAGTGTGCAAAAACCACTTTTCGCACTTGTGTTAGTGTTGAAAAACCACTTTTCGCACTTGTGTTAGTGTTGAAAAACCACTTTTCGCACTTGTGTTGGTGCAGGAAACCACTTTTGCACTTGTATTAGTGTGGAAAAAACACGTTTTGCACTTGTGATAGTGTTGAAAAACCACTTTTCGCACTTGTGTTAGTGTTGAAAAACCACTTTTCGCACTTGTGTTGGTGCAGGAAACCACTTTTGCACTTGTATTAGTGTGGAAAAAACACTTTTTGCACTTGTGATAGTGTTGAAAAACCACTTTTCGCACTTGTGTTAGTGTTGAAAAACCACTTTTCGCACTTGTGTTGGTGCAGGAAACCACTTTTGCACTTGTATTAGTGTGGAAAAAACACGTTTTACACTTGTGATAGTGTTGAAAAACCACTTTTCGCACTTGTGTTAGTGTTGAAAAACCACTTTTCGCACATGTGTTGGTGCAGGAAACCACTTTTGCACTTGTATTAGTGTGGAAAAACCACTTTTGCACTTGTATTAGTGTGGAAAAACCACTTTTCGCACTTGTGTTAGTGTTGAAAAACCACTTTTCGCACTTGTGTTAGTGTTGAAAAACTACTTTTTGCACTTGTGTTGGTGTAGGAAACCACTTTTGCACTTGTATTAGTGTGGAAAAACCACTTTTCGCACTTGTGTTAGTGTTGAAAAACCACTTTTCGCACTTGTGTTGGTGCAGGAAACCACTTTTGCACTTGTATTAGAGTGGAAAAAACACTTTTTGCACTTGTGATAGTGTTGAAAAACCACTTTTCACACTTGTGTTAGTGTTGAAAAACCACTTTTCGCACTTGTGTTGGTGCAGGAAACCACTTTTGCACTTGTATTAGTGTGGAAAACCCACTTTTCGCACTTGTGTTAGTGTTGAAAAACCACTTTTCGCACTTGTGTTAGTGTTGAAAAACCACTTTTCGCACTTGTGTTAGGGTTGAAAAACCACTTTTCGCACTTGTGTTGGTGCAGGAAACCACTTTTGCACTTGTATTAGTGTGGAAAAACCACTTTTCGCACTTGTGTTAGTGTTGAAAAACCACTTTTCGCACTTGTGTTAGTGTTGAAAAACCACTTTTCGCACTTGTGTTGGTGCAGGAAACCACTTTTGCACTTGTATTAGTGTGGAAAAAACACGTTTTGCACTTGTGATAGTGTTGAAAAACCACTTTTGGCACTTGTGTTAGTGTTGAAAAACCACTTTTCGCACTTGTGTTGGTGCAGGAAACCACTTTTGCACTTGTATTAGTGTGGAAAAAGCACTTTTTGCACTTGTGATAGTGTTGAAAAACCACTTTTCGCACTTGTGTTAGTGTTGAAAAACCACTTTTCGCACTTGTGTTGGTGCAGGAAACCACTTTTGCACTTGTATTAGTGTGGAAAAACCACTTTTCGCACTTGTGTTAGTGTTGAAAAACCACTTTTCGCACTTGTGTTAGTGTTGAAAAACTACTTTTCGCACTTGTGTTGGTGCAGGAAACCACTTTTGCACTTGTATTAGTGTGGAAAAACCACTTTTCGCACTTGTGTTAGTGTTGAAAAACCACTTTTCGCACTTGTGTTGGTGCAGGAAACCACTTTTGCACTTGTATTAGTGTGGAAAAACCACTTTTCGCACTTGTGTTAGTGTTGAAAAACCACTTTTCGCACTTGTGTTTGTGTTGAAAAACCACTTTTCGCACTTGTGTTAGTATTGAAAAACCACTTTTCGCACTTGTGTTGGTGCAGGAAACCACCTTTGCATTTGTATTAGTGTGGAAAAACCACTTTCCGCACTTGTGTTAGTGTTGAAAAACCACTTTTCGCACTTGTGTTAGTGTTGAAAAACCACTTTTCGCACTTGTGTTGGTGCAGGAAACCACTTTTGCACTTGTATTAGTGTGGAAAAAACACGTTTTGCACTTGTGATAGTGTTGAAAAACCACTTTTCGCACTTGTGTTAGTGTTGAAAAACCACTTTTCGCACTTGTGTTGGTGCAGGAAACCACTTTTGCACTTGTATTAGTGTGGAAAAACCACTTTTCGCACTTGTGTTAGTGTTGAAAAACCACTTTTCGCACTTGTGTTAGTATTGAAAAACTACTTTTTGCACTTGTGTTGGTGTAGGAAACCACTTTTGCACTTGTATTAGTGTGGAAAAACCACTTTTCGCACTTGTGATAGTGTTGAAAAACCACTTTTCGCACTTGTGTTAGTGTTGAAAAACCACTTTTCGCACTTGTGTTGGTGCAGGAAACCACTTTTGCACTTGTATTAGTGTGGAAAAAACACTTTTTGCACTTGTGATAGTGTTGAAAAACCACTTTTCACACTTGTGTTAGTGTTGAAAAACCACTTTTCGCACTTGTGTTGGTGCAGGAAACCACTTTTGAACTTGTATTAGTGTAGAAAAACCACTTTTCGCACTTGCGTTAGTGTTGAAAAACCACTTTTCGCAATTGTGTTAGTGTTGAAAAACCACTTTTCGCACTTGTGTTGGTGCAGGAAACCACTTTTGCACTTGTATTAGTGTTGAAAAACAACTTTTCGCACTTGTGTTAGTGTTGAAAAACCACTTTTCGCACTTGTGTTGGTGCAGGAAACCACTTTTGCACTTGTATTAGTGTTGAAAAACCACTTTTTGCACTTGTGTTAGTGTTGAAAAACCACTTTTTGCACTTGTGTTAGTGTTGAAAAACCACTTTTCGCACTTGTGTTAGTGTTGAAAAACCACTTTTCGCACTTGTGTTGGTGCAGGAAACCACTTTTGCACTTGTATTAGTGTGGAAAAACCACTTTTTGCACTTGTGTTAGTGTTGAAAAACCACTTTTCGCACTTGTGTTAGTGTTGAAAAACCACTTTTCGCACTTGTGTTAGTGTTGAAAAACCACTTTTCGCACTTGTGTTGGTGCAGGAAACCACTTTTGCACTTGTATTAGTGTGGAAAAAACACTTTTTGCACTTGTGTTAGTGTTGAAAAACCACTTTTTGCACTTGTGTTAGTGTTGAAAAACCACTTTTCGCACTTGTGTTGGTGCAGGAAACCACTTTTGCACTTGTATTAGTGTGGAAAAACCACTTTTCGCACTTGTGTTAGTGTTGAAAAACCACTTTTCGCACTTGTGTTAGTGTTGAAAAACCACTTTTCGCACTTGTGTTGGTGCAGGAAACCACTTTTGCACTTGTATTAGTGTGGAAAAAACACTTTTTGCAGCTGTGTTAGTGTTGAAAAACCACTTTTCGCACTTGTGTTAGTGTTGAAAAACCAATTTTCGCACTTGTGTTGGTGCAGGAAACCACTTTTGCACTTGTATTAGTGTGGAAAAACCACTTTTCACACTTGTGTTAGTGTTGAAAAACCACTTTTCGCACTTGTGTTGGTGCAGGAAACCACTTTTGCACTTGTATTAGTGTGAAAAAAACACTTTTTGCACTTGTGATAGTGTTGAAAAACCACTTTTCGCACTTGTGTTAGTGTTGAAAAACCACTTTTCGCACTTGTGTTGGTGCAGGAAACCACTTTTGCACTTGTATTAGTGTGGAAAAAACACTTTTTGCACTTGTGATAGTGTTGAAAAACCACTTTTCGGACTTGTGTTAGTGTTGAAAAACCACTTTTTGCACTAGTGTTGGTGCAGGAAACCACTTTTGCACTTGTATTAGTGTGGAAAAACCACTTTTCGCACTTGTGTTAGTGTTGAAAAACCACTTTTCGCACTTGTGTTTGTGTTGAAAAACCACTTTTCGCACTTGTGTTAGTGTTGAAAAACTACTTTTTGCACTTGTGTTGGTGTAGGAAACCACTTTTGCACTTGTATTAGTGTGGAAAACCACTTTTCGCACTTGTGATAGTGTTGAAAAACCACTTTTCGCACTTGTGTTAGTGTTGTTAAACCACTTTTCGCACTTGTGTTGGTGCAGGAAACCACTTTTGCACTTGTATTAGTGTGGAAAAACCACTTTTCGCACTTGTGTTAGTGTTGAAAAACCACTTTTCGCACTTGTGTTTGTGTTGAAAAACCACTTTTCGCACTTGTGTTAGTATTGAAAAACCACTTTTCGCACTTGTGTTGGTGCAGGAAACCACCTTTGCATTTGTATTAGTGTGCAAAAACCACTTTTCGCACTTGTGTTAGTGTTGAAAAACCACTTTTCGCACTTGTGTTAGTGTTGAAAAACCACTTTTCGCACTTGTGTTGGTGCAGGAAACCACTTTTGCACTTGTATTAGTGTGGAAAAAACACGTTTTGCACTTGTGATAGTGTTGAAAAACCACTTTTCGCACTTGTGTTAGTGTTGAAAAACCACTTTTCGCACTTGTGTTGGTGCAGGAAACCACTTTTGCACTTGTATTAGTGTGGAAAAAACACCTTTTGCACTTGTGATAGTGTTGAAAAACCACTTTTCGCACTTGTGTTAGTGTTGAAATACCACTTTTCGCACTTGTGTTGGTGCAGGAAACCACTTTTGCACTTGTATTAGTGTGGAAAAAACACGTTTTACACTTGTGATAGTGTTGAAAAACCACTTTTCGCACTTGTGTTAGTGTTGAAAAACCACTTTTCACACTTGTGTTGGTGCAGGAAACCACTTTTGCACTTGTATTAGTGTGGTAAAAACACTTTTTGCACTTGTGATAGTGTTGAAAAACCACTTTTCGCACTTGTGTTAGTGTTGAAAAACCACTTTTCGCACATGTGTTGGTGCAGGAAACCACTTTTGCACTTGTATTAGTGTGGAAAAACCACTTTTGCACTTGTATTAGTGTGGAAAAACCACTTTTCGCACTTGTGTTAGTGTTGAAAAACCACTTTTCGCACTTGTGTTAGTGTTGAAAAACTACTTTTTGCACTTGTGTTGGTGTAGGAAACCACTTTTGCACTTGTATTAGTGTGGAAAAACCACTTTTCGCACTTGTGTTAGTGTTGAAAAACCACTTTTCGCACTTGTGTTGGTGCAGGAAACCACTTTTGCACTTGTATTAGAGTGGAAAAAACACTTTTTGCACTTGTGATAGTGTTGAAAAACCACTTTTCACACTTGTGTTAGTGTTGAAAAACCACTTTTCGCACTTGTGTTGGTGCAGGAAACCACTTTTGCACTTGTATTAGTGTGGAAAAACCACTTTTCGCACTTGTGTTAGTGTTGAAAAACCACTTTTCGCACTTGTGTTAGTGTTGAAAAACCACTTTTCGCACTTGTGTTAGGGTTGAAAAACCACTTTTCGCACTTGTGTTGGTGCAGGAAACCACTTTTGCACTTGTATTAGTGTGGAAAAACCACTTTTCGCACTTGTGTTAGTGTTGAAAAACCACTTTTCGCACTTGTGTTAGTGTTGAAAAACCACTTTTCGCACTTGTGTTGGTGCAGGAAACCACTTTTGCACTTGTATTAGTGTGGAAAAAACACGTTTTGCACTTGTGATAGTGTTGAAAAACCACTTTTGGCACTTGTGTTAGTGTTGAAAAACCACTTTTCGCACTTGTGTTGGTGCAGGAAACCACTTTTGCACTTGTATTAGTGTGGAAAAGGCACTTTTTGCACTTGTGATAGTGTTGAAAAACCACTTTTCGCACTTGTGTTAGTGTTGAAAAACCACTTTTCGCACTTGTGTTGGTGCAGGAAACCACTTTTGCACTTGTATTAGTGTGGAAAAACCACTTTTCGCACTTGTGTTAGTGTTGAAAAACCACTTTTCGCACTTGTGTTAGTGTTGAAAAACTACTTTTCGCACTTGTGTTGGTGCAGGAAACCACTTTTGCACTTGTATTAGTGTGGAAAAACCACTTTTCGCACTTGTGTTAGTGTTGAAAAACCACTTTTCGCACTTGTGTTGGTGCAGGAAACCACTTTTGCACTTGTATTAGTGTGGAAAAACCACTTTTCGCACTTGTGTTAGTGTTGAAAAACCACTTTTCGCACTTGTGTTTGTGTTGAAAAACCACTTTTCGCACTTGTGTTAGTATTGAAAAACCACTTTTCGCACTTGTGTTGGTGCAGGAAACCACCTTTGCATTTGTATTAGTGTGGAAAAACCACTTTCCGCACTTGTGTTAGTGTTGAAAAACCACTTTTCGCACTTGTGTTAGTGTTGAAAAACCACTTTTCGCACTTGTGTTGGTGCAGGAAACCACTTTTGCACTTGTATTAGTGTGGAAAAAACACGTTTTGCACTTGTGATAGTGTTGAAAAACCACTTTTCGCACTTGTGTTAGTGTTGAAAAACCACTTTTCGCATTTGTGTTGGTGCAGGAAACCACTTTTGCACTTGTATTAGTGTGGAAAAAACACTTTTTGCACTTGTGATAGTGTTGAAAAACCACTTTTCGCACTTGTGTTAGTGTTGAAAAACCACTTTTCGCACTTGTGTTGGTGCAGGAAACCACTTTTGCACTTGTATTAGTGTGGAAAAACCACTTTTCGCACTTGTGTTAGTGTTGAAAAACCACTTTTCGCACTTGTGTTAGTATTGAAAAACTACTTTTTGCACTTGTGTTGGTGTAGGAAACCACTTTTGCACTTGTATTAGTGTGGAAAAACCACTTTTCGCACTTGTGATAGTGTTGAAAAACCACTTTTCGCACTTGTGTTAGTGTTGAAAAACCACTTTTCGCACTTGTGTTGGTGCAGGAAACCACTTTTGCACTTGTATTAGTGTGGAAAAAACACTTTTTGCACTTGTGATAGTGTTGAAAAACCACTTTTCGCACTTGTGTTAGTGTTGAAGAACCACTTTTCGCACTTGTGTTGGTGCAGGAAACCACTTTTGCACTTGTATTAGTGTAGAAAAACCACTTTTCGCACTTGCGTTAGTGTTGAAAAACCACTTTTCGCAATTGTGTTAGTGTTGAAAAACCACTTTTCGCACTTGTGTTGGTGCAGGAAACCACTTTTGCACTTGTATTAGTGTTGAAAAACAACTTTTCGCACTTGTGCTAGTGTTGAAAAACCACTTTTCGCACTTTTGTTGGTGCAGGAAACCACTTTTGCACTTGTATTACTGTGGAAAAAACACTTTTTGCACTTGTGATAGTGTTGAAAAACCACTTTTTGCACTTGTGTTAGTGTTGAAAAACCACTTTTTGCACTTGTGTTAGTGTTGAAAAACCACTTTTCGCACTTGTGTTAGTGTTGAAAAACCACTTTTCGCACTTGTGTTGGTGCAGGAAACCACTTTTGCACTTGTATTAGTGTGGAAAAACCACTTTTTGCACTTGTGTTAGTGTTGAAAAACCACTTTTCGCACTTGTGTTAGTGTTGAAAAACCACTTTTCGCACTTGTGTTAGTGTTGAAAAACCACTTTTCGCACTTGTGTTGGTGCAGGAAACCACTTTTGCACTTGTATTAGTGTGGAAAAAACACTTTTTGCACTTGTGTTAGTGTTGAAAAACCACTTTTCGCACTTGTGTTAGTGTTGAAAAACCACTTTTCGCACTTGTGTTGGTGCAGGAAACCACTTTTGCACTTGTATTAGTGTGGAAAAACCACTTTTCGCACTTGTGTTAGTGTTGAAAAACCACTTTTCGCACTTGTGTTTAGTGTTGAAAAACCACTTTTCGCACTTGTGTTGGTGCAGGAAACCACTTTTGCACTTGTATTAGTGTGGAAAAAACACTTTTTGCAGCTGTGTTAGTGTTGAAAAACCACTTTTCGCACTTGTGTTAGTGTTGAAAAACCAATTTTCGCACTTGTGTTGGTGCAGGAAACCACTTTTGCACTTGTATTAGTGTGGAAAAACCACTTTTCACACTTGTGTTAGTGTTGAAAAACCACTTTTCGCACTTGTGTTGGTGCAGGAAACCACTTTTGCACTTGTATTAGTGTGGAAAAAACACTTTTTGCACTTGTGATAGTGTTGAAAAACCACTTTTCGCACTTGTGTTAGTGTTGAAAAACCACTTTTCGCACTTGTGTTGGTGCAGGAAACCACTTTTGCACTTGTATTAGTGTGGAAAAAAACACTTTTTGCACTTGTGATAGTGTTGAAAAACCACTTTTCGGACTTGTGTTAGTGTTGAAAAACCACTTTTTGCACTAGTGTTGGTGCAGGAAACCACTTTTGCACTTGTATTAGTGTGGAAAAACCACTTTTCGCACTTGTGTTAGTGTTGAAAAACCACTTTTCGCACTTGTGTTTGTGTTGAAAAACCACTTTTCGCACTTGTGTTAGTGTTGAAAAACCACTTTTCGCACTTGTGTTGGTGCAGGAAACCACTTTTGCACTTGTATTAGTGTGGAAAAAACACTTTTTGCACTTGTGTTAGTGTTGAAATACCACTTATCGCACTTGTGTTAGTGTTGAAAAACCACTTTTCGCACTTGTGTTAGTGTTGAAAAACCACTTTTCGCACTTGTGTTGGTGCAGGAAACCACTTTTGCACTTGTATTAGTGTGGAAAAACCACTTTTTACACTTGTGTTAGTGTTGAAAAACCACTTTTGGCACTTGTGTTAGTGTTGAAAAACCACTTTTCGCACTTGTGTTGGTGCAGGAAACCACTTTTGCACTTGTATTAGTGTGGAAAAAACAATTTTTGCACTTGTGTTAGTGTTGAAATACCACTTTTCGCACTTGTGTTAGTGTTGAAAAACCACTTTTCGCACTTGTGTTGGTGCAGGACACCACTTTTGCACTTGTATTAGTGTTGAAAAACCACTTTTTGCACTTGTGTTAGTGTTGAAAAACCACTTTTCGCACTTGTGTTAGTGTTGAAAAACCACTTTTCGCACTTGTGTTAGTGTTGAAAAACCACTTTTCGCACTTGTGTTGGTGCAGGAAACCACTTTTGCACTTGTATTAGTGTGGAAAAAACACTTTTTGCACTTGTGTTAGTGTTGAAAAACCACTTTTTGCACTTGTGTTAGTGTTGAAAAACCACTTTTCGCACTTGTGTTGGTGCAGGAAACCACTTTTGCACTTGTATTAGTGTGGAAAAAACACTTTTTGCACTTGTGATAGTGTTGAAAAACCACTTTTCGCACTTGTGTTAGTGTTGAAAAACCACTTTTCGCACTTGTGTTGGTGCAGGAAACCACTTTTGCACTTGTATTAGTGTGGAAAAACCACTTTTCGCACTTGTGTTAGTGTTGAAAAACCACTTTTCGCACTTGTGTTTGTGTTGAAAAACCACTTTTCGCACTTGTGTTAGTATTGAAAAACCACTTTTCGCACTTGTGTTGGTGCAGGAAACCACCTTTGCATTTGTATTAGTGTGGAAAAACCACTTTTCGCACTTGTATTAGTGTTGAAAAACCACTTTTCGCACTTGTGTTAGTGTTGAAAAACCACTTTTCGCACTTGTGTTGGTGCAGGAAACCACTTTTGCACTTGTATTAGTGTGGAAAAAACACGTTTTGCACTTGTGATAGTGTTGAAAAACCACTTTTCGCACTTGTGTTAGTGTTGAAAAACCACTTTTCGCACTTGTGTTGGTGCAGGAAACCACTTTTGCACTTGTATTAGTGTGGAAAAAACACTTTTTGCACTTGTGATAGTGTTGAAAAACCACTTTTCGCACTTGTGTTAGTGTTGAAAAACCACTTTTCGCACTTGTGTTGGTGCAGGAAACCACTTTTGCACTTGTATTAGTGTGGAAAAACCACTTTTCGCACTTGTGTTAGTGTTGAAAAACCACTTTTCGCACTTGTGTTTGTGTTGAAAAACCACTTTTCGCACTTGTGTTAGTATTGAAAAACCACTTTTCGCACTTGTGTTGGTGCAGGAAACCACCTTTGCATTTGTATTAGTGTGGAAAAACCACTTTCCGCACTTGTGTTAGTGTTGAAAAACCACTTTTCGCACTTGTGTTAGTGTTGAAAAACCACTTTTCGCACTTGTGTTGGTGCAGGAAACCACTTTTGCACTTGTATTAGTGTGGAAAAAACACGTTTTGCACTTGTGATAGTGTTGAAAAACCACTTTTCGCACTTGTGTTAGTGTTGAAAAACCACTTTTCGCACTTGTGTTGGTGCAGGAAACCACTTTTGCACTTGTATTAGTGTGGAAAAAACACTTTTTGCACTTGTGATAGTGTTGAAAAACCACTTTTCGCACTTGTGTTAGTGTTGAAAAACCACTTTTCGCACTTGTGTTGGTGCAGGAAACCACTTTTGCACTTGTATTAGTGTGGAAAAACCACTTTTCGCACTTGTGTTAGTGTTGAAAAACCACTTTTCGCACTTGTGTTAGTATTGAAAAACTACTTTTTGCACTTGTGTTGGTGTAGGAAACCACTTTTGCACTTGTATTAGTGTGGAAAAACCACTTTTCGCACTTGTGATAGTGTTGAAAAACCACTTTTCGCACTTGTGTTAGTGTTGAAAAACCACTTTTCGCACTTGTGTTGGTGCAGGAAACCACTTTTGCACTTGTATTAGTGTGGAAAAACCACTTTTCGCACTTGTGTTAGTGTTGAAAAACCACTTTTCGCACTTGTGTTTGTGTTGAAAAACCACTTTTCGCACTTGTGTTAGTATTGAAAAACCACTTTTCGCACTTGTGTTGGTGCAGGAAACCACCTCTGCATTTGTATTAGTGTGGAAAACCACTTTTCGCACTTGTGTTAGTGTTGAAAAACCACTTTTCGCACTTGTGTTAGTGTTGAAAAACCACTTTTCGCACTTGTGTTGGTGCAGGAAACCACTTTTGCACTTGTATTAGTGTGGAAAAAACACGTTTTGCACTTGTGATAGTGTTGAAAAACCACTTTTCGCACTTGTGTTAGTGTTGAAAAACCACTTTTCGCACTTGTGTTGGTGCAGGAAACCACTTTTGCACTTGTATTAGTGTGGAAAAAACACTTTTTGCACTTGTGATAGTGTTGAAAAACCACTTTTCGCACTTGTGTTAGTGTTGAAAAACCACTTTTCGCACTTGTGTTGGTGCAGGAAACCACTTTTGCACTTGTATTAGTGTGGAAAAAACACGTTTTACACTTGTGATAGTGTTGAAAAACCACTTTTCGCACTTGTGTTAGTGTTGAAAAACCACTTTTCACACTTGTGTTGGTGCAGGAAACCACTTTTGCACTTGTATTAGTGTGGAAAAAACACTTTTTGCACTTGTGATAGTGTTGAAAAACCACTTTTCGCACTTGTGTTAGTGTTGAAAAACCACTTTTCGCACATGTGTTGGTGCAGGAAACCACTTTTGCACTTGTATTAGTGTGGAAAAACCACTTTTCGCACTTGTGTTAGTGTTGAAAAACCACTTTTCGCACTTGTGTTAGTGTTGAAAAACTACTTTTTGCCCTTGTGTTGGTGTAGGAAACCACTTTTGCACTTGTATTAGTGTGGAAAAACCACTTTTCGCACTTGTGTTAGTGTTGAAAAACCACTTTTCGCACTTGTGTTGGTGCAGGAAACCACTTTTGCACTTGTATTAGTGTGGAAAAAACACTTTTTGCACTTGTGATAGTGTTGAAAAACCACTTTTCACACCTGTGTTAGTGTTGAAAAACCACTTTTCGCACTTGTGTTGGTGCAGGAAACCACTTTTGCACTTGTATTAGTGTGGAAAAACCACTTTTCGCACTTGTGTTAGTGTTGAAAAACCACTTTTCGCACTTGTGTTAGTGTTGAAAAACCACTTTTCGCACTTGTGTTAGGGTTGAAAAACCACTTTTCGCACTTGTGTTGGTGCAGGAAACCACTTTTGCACTTGTATTAGTGTGGAAAAACCACTTTTCGCACTTGTGTTAGTGTTGAAAAACCACTTTTCGCACTTGTGTTAGTGTTGAAAAACCACTTTTCGCACTTGTGTTGGTGCAGGAAACCACTTTTGCACTTGTATTAGTGTGGAAAAAACACGTTTTGCACTTGTGATAGTGTTGAAAAACCACTTTTGGCACTTGTGTTAGTGTTGAAAAACCACTTTTCGCACTTGTGTTGGTGCAGGAAACCACTTTTGCACTTGTATTAGTGTGGAAAAAACACTTTTTGCACTTGTGATAGTGTTGAAAAACCACTTTTCGCACTTGTGTTAGTGTTGAAAAACCACTTTTCGCACTTGTGTTGGTGCAGGAAACCACTTTTGCACTTGTATTAGTGTGGAAAAACCACTTTTCGCACTTGTGTTAGTGTTGAAAAACCACTTTTCGCACTTGTGTTAGTGTTGAAAAACTACTTTTCGCACTTGTGTTGGTGCAGGAAACCACTTTTGCACTTGTATTAGTGTGGAAAAACCACTTTTCGCACTTGTGTTAGTGTTGAAAAACCACTTTTCGCACTTTTGTTGGTGCAGGAAACCACTTTTGCACTTGTATTAGTGTGGAAAAAACACTTTTTGCACTTGTGATAGTGTTGAAAAACCACTTTTCGCACTTGTGTTAGTGTTGAAAAACCACTTTTCGCACTTTTGTTGGTGCAGGAAACCACTTTTGCACTTGTATTAGTGTGGAAAAACCACTTTTCACACTTGTGTTAGTGTTGAAAAACCACTTTTCGCACTTGTGTTAGTGTTGAAAAACCACTTTTCGCACTTGTGTTGGTGCAGGAAACCACTTTTGCAGTTGTATTAGTGTGGAAAAAACACGTTTTGCACTTGTGATAGTGTTGAAAAACCACTTTTCGCACTTGTGTTAGTGTTGAAAAACCACTTTTCGCACTTGTGTTAGTGTTGAAAAACCACTTTTGGCACTTGTGTTAGTGTTGAAAAACCACTTTTCGCACTTGTGTTGGTGCAGGAAACCACTTTTGCAGTTGTATTAGTGTGGAAAAAACACGTTTTGCACTTGTGATAGTGTTGAAAAACCACTTTTCGCACTTGTGTTAGTGTTGAAAAACCACTTTTCGCACTTGTGTTGGTGCAGGAAACCACTTTTGCACTTGTATTAGTGTGGAAAAACCACTTTTCGCACTTGTGTTAGTGTTGAAAAACCACTTTTCGCACTTGTGTTAGTGTTGAAAAACTACTTTACGCACTTGTGTTGGTGCAGGAAACCACTTTTGCACTTGTATTAGTGTGGAAAAACCACTTTTCGCACTTGTGTTAGTGTTGAAAAACCACTTTTCGCACTTGTGTTAGTGTTGAAAAACCACTTTTCGCACTTTTGTTGGTGCAGGAAACCACTTTTGCACTTGTATTAGTGTGGAAAAAACACTTTTTGCACTTGTGATAGTGTTGAAAAACCACTTTTCGCACTTGTGTTAGTGTTGAAAAACCACTTTTCGCACTTTTGTTGGTGCAGGAAACCACTTTTGCACTTGTATTAGTGTGGAAAAACCACTTTTCACACTTGTGTTAGTGTTGAAAAACCACTTTTCGCACTTGTGTTAGTGTTGAAAAACCACTTTTCGCACTTGTGTTGGTGCAGGAAACCACTTTTGCAGTTGTATTAGTGTGGAAAAAACACGTTTTGCACTTGTGATAGTGTTGAAAAACCACTTTTCGCACTTGTGTTAGTGTTGAAAAACCACTTTTCGCACTTGTGTTAGTGTTGAAAAACCACTTTTTGCACTTGTGTTAGTGTTGAAAAACCACTTTTCGCACTTGTGTTAGTGTTGAAAAACCACTTTTCGCACTTGTGTTGGTGCAGGAAACCACTTTTGCAGTTGTATTAGTGTGGAAAAAACACGTTTTGCACTTGTGATAGTGTTGAAAAACCACTTTTCGCACTTGTGTTAGTGTTGAAAAACCACTTTTCGCACTTGTGTTAGGGTTGAAAAACCACTTTTCGCACTTGTGTTGGTGCAGGAAACCACTTTTGCACTTGTATTAGTGTGGAAAAACCACTTTTCGCACTTGTGTTAGTGTTGAAAAACCACTTTTCGCACTTGTGTTAGTGTTGAAAAACTACTTTTCGCACTTGTGTTGGTGCAGGAAACCACTTTTGCACTTGTATTAGTGTGGAAAAACCACTTTTCGCACTTGTGTTAGTGTTGAAAAACCACTTTTCGCACTTGTGTTAGTGTTGAAAAACCACTTTTCGCACTTTTGTTGGTGCAGGAAACCACTTTTGCACTTGTATTAGTGTGGAAAAAACACTTTTTGCACTTGTGATAGTGTTGAAAAACCACTTTTCGCACTTGTGTTAGTGTTGAAAAACCACTTTTCGCACTTTTGTTGGTGCAGGAAACCACTTTTGCACTTGTATTAGTGTGGAAAAACCACTTTTCACACTTGTGTTAGTGTTGAAAAACCACTTTTCGCACTTGTGTTAGTGTTGAAAAACCACTTTTCGCACTTGTGTTGGTGCAGGAAACCACTTTTGCAGTTGTATTAGTGTGGAAAAAACACGTTTTGCACTTGTGATAGTGTTGAAAAACCACTTTTCGCACTTGTGTTAGTGTTGAAAAACCACTTTTCGCACTTGTGTTAGTGTTGAAAAACCACTTTTCGCACTTGTGTTAGTGTTGAAAAACCACTTTTCGCACTTGTGTTAGTGTTGAAAAACCACTTTTCGCACTTGTGTTGGTGCAGGAAACCACTTTTGCAGTTGTATTAGTGTGGAAAAAACACGTTTTGCACTTGTGATAGTGTTGAAAAACCACTTTTCGCACTTGTGTTAGTGTTGAAAAACCACTTTTCGCACTTGTGTTAGGGTTGAAAAACCACTTTTCGCACTTGTGTTAGTGCAGGAAACCACTTTTGCACTTGTATTAGTGTGGAAAAACCACTTTTCGCACTTGTGTTAGTGTTGAAAAACCACTTTTTGCACTTGTGTTAGTGTTGAAAAACCACTTTTCGCACTTGTGTTGGTGCAGGAAACCACTTTTGCACTTGTATTAGTGTGGAAAAAACACTTTTTGCACTTGTGATAGTGTTGAAAAACCACTTTTCGCACTTGTGTTAGTGTTGAAAAACCACTTTTCGCACTTGTGTTTGTGCAGGAAACCACTTTTGCACTTGTATTAGTGTGGAAAAACCACTTTTCGCACTTGTGTTAGTGTTGAAAAACCACTTTTCGCACTTGTGTTTGTGTTGAAAAACCACTTTTCGCACTTGTGTTAGTATTGAAAAACCACTTTTCGCACTTGTGTTGGTGCAGGAAACCACCTTTGCATTTGTATTAGTGTGGAAAAACCACTTTTCGCACTTGTGTTAGTGTTGAAAAACCACTTTTCGCACTTGTGTTAGTGTTGAAAAACCACTTTTCGCACTTGTGTTGGTGCAGGAAACCACTTTTGCACTTGTATTAGTGTGGAAAAAACACGTTTTGCACTTGTGATAGTGTTGAAAAACCACTTTCGCACTTGTGTTAGTGTTGAAAAACCACTTTTCGCACTTGTGTTGGTGCAGGAAACCACTTTTGCACTTGTATTAGTGTGGAAAAAACACTTTTTGCACTTGTGATAGTGTTGAAAAACCACTTTTCGCACTTGTGTTAGTGTTGAAAAACCACTTTTCGCACTTGTGTTGGTGCAGGAAACCACTTTTGCACTTGTATTAGTGTGGAAAAAACACGTTTTGCACTTGTGATAGTGTTGAAAAACCACTTTTCGCACTTGTGTTAGTGTTGAAAAACCACTTTTCACACTTGTGTTGGTGCAGGAAACCACTTTTGCACTTGTATTAGTGTGGAAAAAACACTTTTTGCACTTGTGATAGTGTTGAAAAACCACTTTTCGCACTTGTGTTAGTGTTGAAAAACCACTTTTCGCACTTGTGTTGGTGCAGGAAACCACTTTTGCACTTGTATTAGTGTGGAAAAACCACTTTTCGCACTTGTGTTAGTGTTGAAAAACCACTTTTCGCACTTGTGTTAGTGTTGAAAAACTACTTTTTGCACTTGTGTTGGTGTAGGAAACCACTTTTGCACTTGTATTAGTGTGGAAAAACCACTTTTCGCACTTGTGTTAGTGTTGAAAAACAACTTTTCGCACTTGTGTTAGTGTTGAAAAACCACTTTTCGCACTTGTGTTGGTGCAGGAAACCACTTTTGCACTTGTATTAGTGTGGAAAAACCACTTTTCGCACTTGTGTTAGTGTTGAAAAACCACTTTTCGCACTTGTGTTAGTGTTGAAAAACCACTTTTCGCACTTGTGTTAGGGTTGAAACTTTTCGCACTTGTGTTGGTGCAGGAAACCACTTTTGCACTTGTATTAGTGTGGAAAAACCACTTTTCGCACTTATGTTAGTGTTGAAAAACCACTTTTCGCACTTGTGTTAGTGTTGAAAAACCACTTTTCGCACTTGTGTTGGTGCAGGAAACCACTTTTGCACTTGTATATAGTGTGGAAAAAACACGTTTTGCACTTGTGATAGTGTTGAAAAAACACTTTTGGCACTTGTGTTAGTGTTGAAAAACCACTTTTCGCACTTGTGTTGGTGCAGGAAACCACTTTTGCACTTGTATTAGTGTGGAAAAAACACTTTTTGCACTTGTGATAGTGTTGAAAAACCACTTTTCGCACTTGTGTTAGTGTTGAAAAACCACTTTTCGCACTTGTGTTGGTGCAGGAAACCACTTTTGCACTTGTATTAGTGTGGAAAAACCACTTTTCGCACTTGTGTTAGTGTTGAAAAACCACTTTTCGCACTTGTGTTAGTGTTGAAAAACTACTTTTCGCACTTGTGTTGGTGCAGGAAACCACTTTTGCACTTGTATTAGTGTGGAAAAACCACTTTTCGCACTTGTGTTAGTGTTGAAAAACCACTTTTCGCACTTGTGTTAGTGTTGAAAAACCACTTTTCGCACTTTTGTTGGTGCAGGAAACCACTTTTGCACTTGTATTAGTGTGGAAAAAACACTTTTTGCACTTGTGATAGTGTTGAAAAACCACTTTTCACACTTGTGTTAGTGTTGAAAAACCACTTTTCGCACTTGTGTTGGTGCAGGAAACCACTTTTGCACTTGTATTAGTGTGGAAAAACCACTTTTCGCACTTGTGTTAGTGTTGAAAAACCACTTTTCGCACTTGTGTTAGTGTTGAAAAACCACTTTTCGCACTTGTGTTAGGGTTGAAAAACCACTTTTCGCACTTGTGTTGGTGCAGGAAACCACTTTTGCACTTGTATTAGTGTGGAAAAACCACTTTTCGCACTTGTGTTAGTGTTGAAAAACCACTTTTCGCACTTGTGTTAGTGTTGAAAAACCACTTTTCGCACTTGTGTTGGTGCAGGAAACCACTTTTGCACTTGTATATAGTGTGGAAAAAACACGTTTTGCACTTGTGATAGTGTTGAAAAAACACTTTTGGCACTTGTGTTAGTGTTGAAAAACCACTTTTCGCACTTGTGTTGGTGCAGGAAACCACTTTTGCACTTGTATTAGTGTGGAAAAAACACTTTTTGCACTTGTGATAGTGTTGAAAAACCACTTTTCGCACTTGTGTTAGTGTTGAAAAACCACTTTTCGCACTTGTGTTGGTGCAGGAAACCACTTTTGCACTTGTATTAGTGTGGAAAAACCACTTTTCGCACTTGTGTTAGTGTTGAAAAACCACTTTTCGCACTTGTGTTAGTGTTGAAAAACTACTTTTCGCACTTGTGTTGGTGCAGGAAACCACTTTTGCACTTGTATTAGTGTGGAAAAACCACTTTTCGCACTTGTGTTAGTGTTGAAAAACCACTTTTCGCACTTGTGTTAGTGTTGAAAAACCACTTTTCGCACTTTTGTTGGTGCAGGAAACCACTTTTGCACTTGTATTAGTGTGGAAAAAACACTTTTTGCACATGTGATAGTGTTGAAAAACCACTTTTCGCACTTGTGTTAGTGTTGAAAAACCACTTTTCGCACTTTTGTTGGTGCAGGAAACCACTTTTGCACTTGTATTAGTGTGGAAAAACCACTTTTCACACTTGTGTTAGTGTTGAAAAACCACTTTTCGCACTTGTGTTAGTGTTGAAAAACCACTTTTCGCACTTGTGTTGGTGCAGGAAACCACTTTTGCAGTTGTATTAGTGTGGAAAAAACACGTTTTGCACTTGTGATAGTGTTGAAAAACCACTTTTCGCACTTGTGTTAGTGTTGAAAAACCACTTTTCGCACATGTGTTAGTGTTGAAAAACCACTTTTCGCACTTGTGTTAGTGTTGAAAAACCACTTTTCGCACTTGTGTTGGTGCAGGAAACCACTTTTGCAGTTGTATTACTGTGGAAAAAACACGTTTTGCACTTGTGATAGTGTTGAAAAACCACTTTTCGCACTTGTGTTAGTGTTGAAAAACCACTTTTCGCAATTGTGTTGGTGCAGGAAACCACTTTTGCACTTGTATTAGTGTGGAAAAAACACTTTTTGCACTTGTGATAGTGTTGAAAAACCACTTTTCGCACTTGTGTTGGTGCAGGAAACCACTTTTGCACTTGTATTAGTGTAGAAAAACCACTTTTCGCACTTGCGTTAGTGTTGAAAAACCACTTTTCGCACTTGTGTTAGTGTTGAAAAACCACTTTTCGCACTTGTGTTGGTGCAGGAAACCACTTTTGCACTTGTATTAGTGTTGAAAAACAACTTTTCGCACTTGTGTTAGTGTTGAAAAACCACTTTTCGCACTTTTGTTGGTGCAGGAAACCACTTTTGCACTTGTATTACTGTGGAAAAAACACTTTTTGCACTTGTGATAGTGTTGAAAAACCACTTTTTGCACTTGTGTTAGTGTTGAAAAACCACTTTTCGCACTTGTGTTGGTGCAGGAAACCACTTTTGCACTTGTATTAGTGTGGAAAATCCACTTTTCACACTTGTGTTAGTGTTGAAAAACCACTTTTCGCACTCGTGTTAGTGTTGAAAAACCACTTTTCGCACTTGTGGTGGTGCAGGAAACCACTTTTGCACTTGTATTAGTGTGGAAAAAACACTTTTTGCACTTGTGTTAGTGTTGAAAAACCACTTTTCGCACTTGTGTTAGTGTTTAAAAACCACATTTCGCACTTGTGTTGGTGCAGGAAACCACTTTTGCACTTGTATTAGTGTGGAAAAACCACTTTTTGCACTTGTGTTAGTGTTGAAAAACCACTTTTCGCACTTGTGTTAGTGTTGAAAAACCACTTTTCGCACTTGTGTTGGTGCAGGAAACCACTTTTGCACTTGTATTAGTGTGGAAAAAACACTTTTTGCACTTGTGATAGTGTTGAAAAACCACTTTTCGCACTTGTGTTAGTGTTGAAAAACCACTTTTTGCACTAGTGTTGGTGCAGGAAACCACTTTTGCACTTGTATTAGTGTGGAAAAACCACTTTTCGCACTTGTGTTGGTGCAGGAAACCACTTTTGCACTTGTATTAGTGTGGAAAAAACACTTTTTGCACTTGTGATAGTGTTGAAAAACCACTTTTCGCACTTGTGTTAGTGTTGAAAAACCATGAGTCATGTTACACATCAACAAACGGTGCAGTCATCGCGCTTTCACCTTAAAAGATTTATTTGATGTAAGTTAATATTTTGACATAAGCCTTAGAAACCCAACCCTATATAAGTCAGTACCTCCAACGACACAGGCGCGCATTCGTGCCGCGTGACGTGGTGACGTCATCGCGTTTCACCTTAAAAAGACTTATTTGATATAAGTTAATATTTTGATATAAGCCTTAGAAAACCAACCCTTTTCAAGTCACTACCTCCGACGACACCGGCGCGCATTCGTGCCGCGTGACGTCATCGCGCTTTCATCTTAAAAGACATTTGATATAAGTTAATATTTTGATATAAGCCTTAGAAAACCAACCCTATATAAGTCAATACCTCCAACGACACAGGTGCGCATTCGTGCCGCGTGACGTGGTGACGTCATCGCGCTTTCATCTTAAAAGACATTTGATATAAGTTAATATTTTGATATAAGCCTTAGAAAACCAACCCTATAGATGTCAATACCTCCAACGACACAGGTGCGCATTCGTGCCGCGTGACGTGGTGACGTCATCGCGCTTTCATCTTAAAAGACATTTGATATAAGTTAATATTTTGATATAAGCCTTAGAAAACCAACCCTATAGAAGTCAGTACCTCCAACGACACAGGCGCGCATTCGTGCCGCGTGACGTGGTGACGTCATCACACTTTCACCTTAAAAGACTCATTTGATATAAGTTAATATTTTGATATAAGCCTTAGAAAACCAACCCTATTTTGTTAATTTTAAGTTAATAATAATGAGTAAAATAAGTTAATATTTTGAATTCGTCGGTCAATTTTTGGCCAATCTTTGCAATACCCTGGTGCAATAATCGAAAATCAATTCAAAATGGCCCCTCGCTACGATTTTCCACGATCACATTTTATTTTCACTACTGTAAATCGACCGAATTTCACCAAATAAGATACCACACTCGATGCACTGATGTCATTTTTACGGCAAAAGTGAAAACAGATTCTAATTTGGAAATAAAACGAAGGTGTGCACAATGTAACAAAATCTCCTCCGGGTCCAAAGTCGTGCCGTGGAACGTGGTGACGTCACTGCATTTACGGGCTTAAACGGCAATTTTAAAGAAATTAATATTGTTACGGACGCGGTTTAGATGTTATTTACCGAGCGGTGGTATTGCCGCGACCTAACAGTTCCCCCGATTCTTCCCCAACTCACCCGATTCACCCAGACGTTGACCAAATCGCGCTATGCCAAATCAATGATGGAAAGCACACGACGACTGGGATAGATGAAACGACGCAAGGGGTACAGTTCTCAAGACCTCCGGAGGAGGATATAATTACAGTGGTGGAGAAAAGGGGTAGATTACACGGCAGAGTGAGGTAAAAGACACAGAAGAGATGGGCACTTGAATACAATCTTATCTATTCCCGGACAGACCACAGACAAACGGAACAAGGCTGACTTACACAGGGATTGATGGCAGGGAGGGACAGGTAGTTCGATGGCACAAGGTGCACCTTGGCTCGGGGACAGGATAAAGCACGGTCCAGTCCAGAAGATGCGGAGAGGCCTCACAGCGCTCGGAGGTGGTCTTGCTTGCTCCAAGCTCAGCGCGCATCTGACGTCACCTGCTCAGCGGGGAGTGACATGCTCAGCGGGGAGTGACACGCCCTCGGCTGGTTGGCTCCGCCCCACTGGGGCTGGTCCGCCGCTTCCATTGGGTGCGGGGGTTACCGGGCTCCGCCCTTGACGAGGAGCTGACAGGGAGCCCCTATTTGGTAACCCCGTCGAGCACATGTTCGATGGCGGCTCGTTGGGAAGGCCTGGTGCCCTCCCAACACCCCCTACCAACCAAGCCGGAGTGAGGACGCGCACTTCCCGCGCCCGCCGCTGCCGTTGTTGTTGTTGTTGTTGCTGAACCGTGAGGAAGAGCTGCGGGGAGGTATCGGGAGGTCCTAAACTTCCTAACGGTGCCATACAATCACATTCTGGTGCAACGAAGGGTCAGAATTAATGGAAACGAGTCCTTAACTGACATAGACTAAGAATAACTAGCAAGATGTCCTATAGTTGTCTTACATGAGATGCGGTGAACCTGGGCACGACATTTAATGGGGGAAATAGGGGGGAGGTCGGGTCTACAGAATGTTGTTTACAGAAAATGGGACTAGGGAATGAGGGATTGGGGATAGTTGGGAAGTATTGAGGAAATAGGGGAATATTTACAAGCGGATATGGATGGATGCAAATCCCATATCCGCAACATTGCACCGTTCTCTACCTCGGGGCGTCCCGACCCGATAAATTTTTACCGACTTTAGTGTGGCACTCAGATGTAGTTCCCTCTACTATTAACTCAACCCTGAGTGCGACAGTTTTACAGATGTTCACAAATGAGTAAATATGTCCCCCTGCGACGTTGCACCCTTCTCCTAACAGAAACACACCCACAGGATAACCGAATCGCGGAAAGCATCCTCAAACTAAACATACAGCCGGTAGGGAGCATCATTTATACAAGACTACACTGATATTTACACTACGATCCAGGACCTGTTCTTTGAGGAACACATGCAGATGTTATGCATAGGGAGAGCACGCATGCCAGCATCGATACACCAACCCACGAGTGCCCTGTGGCCCTACGGCCTTTAATAATGTGCAGAGCACCCCGTCCAAGCACCAAAAGCACCACCCCATTACGCACAGTCAGCACCATCCGGTGCACCAATAAAGTGTTCATAAAAATGCAAAATTAAGTGTCCATGGTCACCGGTGGTGTCGCAGCCGGCCGATGTTCTGCCGCTGGTCTTGCCTTCATGGAGTGCACTTGGCCTTCTGGCTTCTTTAGAAATAAAGAAAGGCGCCAACCGCGTCCATTTCTGAATTGTGGCCGTCAGGGGGGTCAACTAAAAGTGGTTCACCTGTATGGCATAGGTGCCACGTTGACCCAGAGGTCCATCCATGGGTGGTGCTTGACCGCAAAAGAACTGTGGTCCATTGTGGGCGGCCACAAAAATTGCGGTCCATATGGTGTATCGATCCAGGCAGCAAGCAGCGGAAGTACAGGCCCACAACTGTGGAGCCAGCACCTCTCTCTCCTCTCTCTCTGCCCCAAAGCCAGATCCTCGGAGGTGGGAGACAAAATAAGACAAGTGAGTAAGGTGGTAAGGGCGCAAAAGTGCATGCAATACAAGGTAATGCACACTGGGGGCACATGGGAACCAGGTGAGACAGGTACGTTCCTACCGTACGCCCCCCCCCCCCCACCAGGTAACCTACATTGCCCCTCCCTTACCCCTTACTGTATCCACAAAACACAACACTACCCATAAACATCTACTTTACACATCAACAAACGTCCCTACTGTCTTCCCCGTTCCTCCCATAAACCAAATTCGTCTTCTCTCCCTCCTAACCAATCAAATTTGCCATTTCCAACTCTCATCAAAATCTGCCATCTCCACTCAACATCAAAATCTGCCATCACCAATTCATCATCAGTCCCTCCTAAGGAGGGAGAGATGGAATCACCCCAATGTCTTATCCACGTCGTGATGCGTCTCACAAATCCAAACAGCAATTCTCATTTCCTGCAACACAAAACAAAGAAAACACAGGTGTGGAGTCATCATCATCACCTCAGGTAAGTGGATGCGTATGGTGCGACAGGTTCATCAATCCTAACTATTTCCTAAATGACTTTAACAACTTTACATTACCCGGCGTCTTTCTCCTGCCAAACCATTGGCCCTCATTACTCTATGTGGTTCGAAGAACCAAAATCCCATTGACCATCTGTGGTGCACACCATCAATTTGGGTCTCACTCCCCGATTCAACACTCGGTGCCCCCGCACAATTTCGGTGGCTGGGTCGTGTGACGCTCCCAGCTGGTCTGCCCACCTGCACACCTCCACCACTGTTGTTGCCTACCGAGCTCACCTGCTCCTCACCCTAACCTAACTAACTGGGGAAGGCCCTCTCGCACTCTCACCCCCTCAGTGCCCTCTCTGGCACGGGCTGCCCTATCCACACCCGGGATCCTCAGGCACCCACTGACACTAACGGCTCCCAGAGCCCACCTGCGGCCTCACCTGGCCGACATCTAACAGTGGCGGAGTGCCCAACCATTCACACTCATACTAACAGGCCACACGACCAGCCAATTTCACCACACCAATGCACCCATCCACAATACCATTCTGCAACCGCACCACAAATGCCAATATCCAACCACAATTTACCTATACCTTCTAACTATTCTTTAAACTACCCTCCCCGGGTACTCGTGAAAAGGGGTCCACTCTTCCCCCATCCACACCTTCGCACCATGCACACCACTCCGTACCACTTACTCCAACTCTCTCCACACCACTCATTCTCTGCTCCATATATTCCACACACCTGTACTTGCACACTTGTGCTCTCATACTTGGTGCCGCCTGCACCCTTCTCTCCCCCAAGCGCATTCGCGCTGATCCACAACACTCACTACTCACCATGACACTCATCCGCAATGCTCTCTCATTCATCACTTGTACACTCACACACACCTCGGAGCATTGCCTCACCGATGCCTCATTTGAAGCTGCTCACCAGCACTTACATTCACACTGCATCATCTGCTCTGTCTACTCCCTTCTAAAACTCGCGCTCCTCCGTCTTCCCTTACACTCAGCGCTCCCACGTCATTATCAAACACACTACTCTACCTGCGTCCCCACTACAGGTGTCATTGTCACTAACTAATCTTAACGTTACCGAATGTCATCTTCTAGGGCCCTACACACAATATCCTAACCCACCCGGGCTAGTTTTCACTGCCATAAACCCCATAAACTAGTGCTCCTTTGCCCCCCTCATGGGAAGGGTGGCAGGGATGCCACCCTTATCCACCGGGCCCATCGCTCATCAATCCCCCAGTCCTCTGGCACTAATAAGCCCCCCTTATTCAGAGGTACTGGGTCCCGCCTCGGCATCTAAAGCTGAGGCAATCCACGGGGGCGCCTGCTCGCCGGTGTAAGGCCTTATCCGGTCGGCGTGGACGATCCGAGGGAGGGCTCGTGGCCCCATTTTGATTTTTACTACCACGTCACAGACTTGCGACAGGACGACCCCTGGGCCTTGCCAGGGAGAGGTGAGTTTTGGGCACCTACCCTTCCTCCTCCGGGGATTGAAGAACCAAATCTTCATCCCCGGAGTGTACTGACTCCCCTGGCTCCGGTGGTCGTACCTGCGCTTCATCTTTTCCCCCGCCAGATGGAGTTGGCGGCGGGCGAAGGCATGGACTAGCTCCATGCCTTCCTCTAGGTGACGTGCGTACCCCTCCCTCGGCGGGTTAACCACTGTGTCTGGCACGGGACCGCATAGCAAGTCGGCGGGAGCCCGTAACTCCCGCCCATACATAAGCAACGCTGGACTGCATGCGGTGGCCCCGTGCTGGCTGGTTCGGTAGGCCATGAGCAAATAAGGGAGATGTTCGTCCCAGTCATCCTGACGGGTGGCGGTGAACAGTGCCAGTTGTTGGATTAAAGTTCGGTTGAATCTTTCCACCATCCCGTCAGATTGAGGTCTTAAAGGCGTTGTTCTTGTTTTCCGAATTGACAGGAGACTGCACACATCCACTCCTGTGGATTTCCCATGCCGGCACACAAATCCTTCCACGAAGGCCTGCGCTACCACTCCTGCTTCTTGGTTGGGGAGGGCGTAGGCCTCCGGCCACTTGGTGAAGTAGTCCATCACAACGAGGATGTACTTATTACCTTGGCGGGTGCGGAGTAGTGGGCCTAGGATATCCATGGCCACCCGCTCTAGGGGGCCCCCCACCTGGTGTAATTGAAGGGGGGCCCTCATCCTCCGTGCTGGTCCCTTTTTGGCAGTACAGGCGTCGCATCTCCGACACCAGTCCTGTATGTCGCGCCCCATATTCACCCAATAAAACCTCCGGCGTACCTGCGATGTCATCTTTGTCCTGCCCAAATGGCCGCTGGGGCGGGTACCATGCACCTGTTGCAATATATCGGTCTTAAATTTATTTGGGACTACCACCAGCCAGGAAGTTTTATCAGAGGGAACCTCCACCCACTTGCGATACAAGATGTTATCCTTCAATTCCAGGGTTTTCCACTGAGCCCAATATGCCTTGGTCTGTGCCCCGAGGGGGGTGACCTCTTCCCCATTAGGTCTTTGCCCCAATCTCACCCATTCGTGCACCGGCCCCAGTACGGGGTCCTCCCGCTGGGCCGCGCTCCAAGCCAAAGTTCCGAATTCCTCATCTGCGGTTAGTGGCAAAATTGGCCCTCTCACCCGGGTTGCACGGACAACGAGGGTCGGGTCCGAATCGCCCAATTGTTCCCTCTCCTCGTGTCTCGCACAAAATTTGCAGTTTTCCCCCAGACAAGGACGCCGAGAGAGTGCGTCCGCATTACCATGGGCCTTCCCGGCCCTATGGGCCACATCAAAATCGTACTGCTGCAACTTTTCCAACCACCTTGCAATTTGGCCCTCCGGTTACTTGAACCGAAGGAGCCATTGCAAGGAGGAATGGTCAGTTCTAACCAAAAATTTCCGCCCGTACAAGTACGGGTGGAAATGGTTCATGGCAGCCAGCATAGCCAATAACTCTTTGCGAGTGACACAATAATTTCGCTCGGGCCTACTTAAGGCCCGACTATAGTAACCAATCACTCTCTCCACGCCCTCCTGTTTCTGAGACAAAACTGCGCCCAATCCTTCCTGGCTCGCATCCGTGTCCAGGGTAAATGCCCCGTAGCTAGTGGGGTAAGCTAGAAGGATGGCGGATGTTAGACACCCCTTCAATTTTTGGAAGGCCTCGTGGCACTCCCTTGTCCAATTAAATCTCGTCCCCTTCTCCGTAAGGCGGTGAAGGGGCCGAGCCAACTCCGCAAATTTCGCCACGAAGCGTCGGTAGTAGGAGCAGAGTCCCAAAAATCCCCGCACCTCTTTGATGGTACGTGGTGCGGGCCACTCCTCTACCCCTTTAATTTTGTCTGGGTCCGTTTTTACCCCCTCGCAACCGATGACGTGGCCTAAATAGGCCACCTCCTTGGCAAACAAGGTGCACTTACTGGGGCTCAGTTTCAACCCTGCCTGTCTGAGGCACCTAAACACCTGGTCCAAATTAGCTACTGCCTGGGGGAACGTTTTGGCATGTACTAGGACGTCATCCAGGTACACCAGGCATGATTGCCATGGCATGCCGCCTAGTACATGTTCCATCAATCTTTCAAAGGTGGCGGGGGCGTTACACAAACCAAACGGCATCACAGTAAACTGATACAGTCCCTTACCTGTGGAAAATGCCGTTTTCTCCTTCCCTGCCCTATCCATCTCCACCTGCCAATACCCACTCTTGAGGTCCAAAGTTGAGAACCAATTTGAGCCCGCAACGGCATCGAGGGTGTCATCAATCCTTGGCAGGGGATATGAGTCCTTGAGTGTCACGTTGTTTAGCTGGCGATAGTCCACGCAGAACCGCGTGGTCCCATCCTTCTTTTTGACCAGCACAACAGGTGACATCCAAGGACTTCCCGAGGGCTCGATCACGCCTGCGTCGAGCATTTTTTCAACCTGCTCGTCAGCTTCCGCCCTCTTGCTCCAAGGGAGCCGTCGGGCGGCCTGACGAATAGGCCGGGCCTCACCGGTGTGGATCTGATGTTTCACCAGGCCCGTACGTCCAATATCCTCGGTGGACAGGGAGAAGAGGTCCAAATGGGACCCAACCAGTTTGTGTAAGGCCTCCCTCTGGGTACCTCCCAACTCTACGCTACTACGATTTACCATCTCGCAAATGGGATCGGGCCAATTCCTACTTCTTATTGAAGGCTCCCCCTGGGGCCGGCTCGGCTGGACATTCTCGCCCCTCACTGTCGCGACTTCCTCAACTGGGGTGCAGCCAGCTACCCTCGTGCCCCTTACTATAGTGCGTGGTTCTGTACTTATATTTATTACTCGGACGGCCACTACCGGTCCGTCCGTTTTTACAAGGGTGCGGCCCACGATTAAACCCGGTATGGACTGCGCTGCCACCGGTTCGACCAGGCCGCAGGACTCCTGCCATGTTGGGCGAGCTGCCCATCGGGCCGGCACTATCGCCACGGCCCTTGGAGGAATGGTCACGGCCTCGGAAGCCTCCAGCTCCGCTCTCTCGGCCGTGCTCACTCCCCCTAACGGCGGCTCTTCTACTCCCACCTGCAGGATCCCCCGGCACAAGTCGATTTTACAACCGCTGGCAGTCAACAAATCCAACCCTATTAAACATGGGTCGCACACCTCCGCCACCCAAACATCTATCTCCCTCCTTACCGACCCTAACTTGAGGGTCACAGAACCACGCCCTATGATCGGGGCCGTTACCCCGGTAGCAAGTTGCAAACTATAATTTTGCAGGCGCTGGATCTTATCCCAGCCACCTGCGCTCGAATCAAGGACCACAGGGCTGATGATCGTGGCGCTAGCTCCTGTGTCCACTGCGGCGTCTACCCCCACGCCGGCAATTTTGCATCTAATTGTCAGGCTACCGGTTCCAATTTGGCCACAATAAATGACCTGTCACGTCAATGAGGGCTCTCCTCCATCCTCTTCTGCCGAACACCGCCCTACGTGCCCGACACCTTCTAGTTTCCCGGGGTCTGGCGGGGGGGGTGTCTGGGGTCGGCTGACCCGCTCCCCCCTGGGCGGAGTTGAGGACCTCAACCGCCGGGGGTCATCCCGGCGCGTGGCTCGACAGTGCCGCGCCAGGTGACCCGGACGGTTGCAAGTATAGCACCTCACCTGATAAGGTGCTTGCCTCCGGAATTCCAAATTTCCCCCCCTGTAGGTCCGAATTGGATTACCCGCTCGTGGTCCACCGCGGGCCACCTCCGGGGCCGCCTGCCATGGTCCAGGTCCCGCCAGGCGCTGGTCCACCAGCCTCCGGACCATGCCCGCCAGGTCAGGACTCAAGTCGGGGGCGGGCCCCCTAAGGGGTCCGCCCTCCATCGGGGGTCCCACCTGGCGGACCGCCATTGCGTGACGCTCGCTCCCCCGGGCCAGGGGCCTCGCTGCTTCCCAACGGGCTGCAGCGTCAGCCGCCTGGCTCAGAGTCTGCGGGCGCCACATGGCGAGCTGTTGCCGGAGCTCAATATCCGGGAGGGCCTGGATAAAATGGTCCAGCGCCAGGCTTTCCCGGGAATCCGCTGCCATGTTAGCATGTGCGATCCCCACTGCGCGGCGAATGTCATGGGCAAGTTCCCCGATGGCTTCCTGGGGCTTGCGTTTTCGCAGCGCGAGCTGAGCTTTAACAAGCTCGCTCTGCTGTTCAATGCCGAATCGATTAATTAGGGCGTCGCGGAGGGCTGGCAGGGTGAGAGCACCCGGTGGTAATGCCGTCAGCACCTCCGCCGCCGCGCCGCGCAATGTGGCCACCAGGTGTACTCCACCTTCGTCCTCACCCCAACCGTTGCCCTTACACACACAGTCAAACTGCGCCAGGTACGCGCGTAGATCACTCTTGCCGTCATACGGCGCGAGTGGGACCTTGTGGGACCACCTTGTATGCGAGTCGTTGCCCGCCTGCCGGACCCCGTGCGTCGCCCCTTGCAGGGTCAGCGCGGGGCCGAACCGGCCGGGCCCCCACAGTACAGTACCCCCAAGGGGCTCCCGTGCCTCCCCTGTCCCTCTAAAAACTACCCCTGTTGGTGTCGATGCATGGGTCACGTTTCCGCAACCCGCTACCCATCCCATACCACCACAACCTTGCTCACTCACACCTCGCACCTCTCCCATCACCGGACCCTCTCGCTCGCACCCTCGTTCCATACCCTCCGGACCAGCCATACACCTCACTCTTGGCCTCTCACGAACATCTGGGTCCATCTCGACCCCCAAGCTTATTAAATCACCTGGCGCATCATACGCACGACCATATTGGTCACCACTTACACCGGGTCCTCTTTCTCTTCGCTTCTCCTCCATCACCTGCGAATCCCTCATCCGGTTAATGAGCACATCATCACGATCCGAACACAGACTTTGGACCAATTCTTTAACTTCCTCCTTTATCTCTTTCTTATCCTCTCTCCGTCGCTTCTTAATTTCGCTCACCCCTTCTTCCACTTCTTCTAATTTCTGCTTCACCTCCTTCATCTCCTCGTGCGCCCCCTTAAGTTCTTCCTCTAACTCCACCTTATTTTTTTATATGTGCTCCCGCACCTCCCGCTCTTTAACCTCCATCACCTCTACCATCTTGTTCATTTTCCTCTTCAGGTCCTCATGTACCGTCTGACACTCTTTTTTAATTACCCCTACGTCCTTTTTCATCTCCTTCTGTGTCGCTTTTAATCCTCCTAATACCGCAGTGTTCCTTTGAACCTGCTCCGTTACTTCTTTTTGTCCCTCCGTCAGCTGTTCTACTCCCAGCGTCAACTCCTCTATACCACCTTGCAATTTTACAGTCCCCTTTCTCACCTCCTTCTCCATGCGCTCCTCACAGTGCCTCACCTCCTCGCACACTCCTCCGACTTCCTCACTCACACCTCTTCTGATCTCCTCTCCCATCACTTGCATCTCCTGCCCAGACGCCACCCTCATATGCTCCATTTCCTCCCTGTGAGCATCCAATTTAGTTTCTACCCCCATTCTGACCCCCTCTATCTGCTGCCCCATTTGTTTAACTTCCCTTTCCGCTTGGTCCCTCATGTCCCTCAATTTGCCTTCCATACTGTTTTCTAACCCCTCTAACCCCATTTTTCATCCCTTCCATTTGATTCACTTGAGCGGCCATTCTGTTTTCTACCCCCGTTAACCCATGTTTCACCCCTTCTATTTGATTTTCTTGAGCGGCCATTCTGTTTTCTACCCCCGTTAACCCATGTTTCACCCCTTCTATTTGATTCTCTTGAGCGGCCATTCTGTTTTCTACCCCCGTTAACCCATGTTTCACCCCTTTGATCCCATTGTCTAACCCCTCAAATTTAGCTTCTAGCCGTTCCCCCATTTCTCCCATTTTGCCCCCCATTTCTCCCATTTTGCCCCCCATTTCGCCCCCATTACCCCCAATTGCTCACTCTGAGCCCTTATTTGCTCACTCTGAGCATACATCCGGTTCCCCATTTCGCTCCCCAATCGCTCACTATCAGCCCTCATTACCCCCATTTGCTCACTCTGAGCCTCTATACTGTTTTTCAAACCTCCAATTTGGTCTCCCATTTGTCCCATAAGGGCCCTCATTTGCAGGAAAAAAGGTTCGAATCCACCAGCGGCGCTGCTACGGTCGCGGGCGCGGTCGCCGTAGCCATGTGCGAGGCGCCATTTTGCGCGCCCGTAACCTCGTGCGCGAGGACGCCATTTTGCGAACCTGCCGCCCTCACTGCTTCGCTCTCCTCATGTCCCTCAATTTGGTCCTGGATCGACCCTGCCTCACTCTCCTCTACCGGAACCCAGCCGTCTTGATCTGCCATAGCGCGACTTTCAAAATTCGGGTTTTTTTTGTAAAACAAAATCAAATTTCGGTGCCTTGTAATTTTGAGCGCGTTAAGCGCGCTTCGGGTCCGTATCCCACTCCTGACACCAATTGTTACGGACGCGGTTTAGATGTTATTTACCGAGCGGTGGTATTGCCGCGACCTAACAGTTCCCCCAATTCTTCCCCAACTCACCCGATTCACCCAGACGTTGACCAAATCGCGCTATGCCAAATCAATGATGGAAAGGACACGACGACTGGGATAGATGAAACGACGCAAGGGGTACAGTTCTCAAGACCTCCGGAGGAGGATATAATTACAGTGGTGGAGAAAAGGGGTAGATTACATGGCAGAGTGAGGTAAAAGACACAGAAGAGATGGGCACTTAAATACAATCTTATCTATTCCCGGACAGACCACAGACAAACGGAACAAGGCTGACTTACACAGGGATTGATGGCAGGGAGGGACAGGTAGTTTGATGGCACAAGGTGCACCTTGGCTCGGGGACAGGATAAAGCACGGTCCAGTCCAGAAGATGCGGGGAGGCCTCACAGCGCTCGGAGGTGGTCTTGCTTGCTCCAAGCTCAGCGCGCATCTGACGTCACCTCCCTCTCCCTGCGCATGCTCAGCGGGGAGTGACACGCCCTCGGCTGGTTGGCTCCACCCCACTGGGGCCGGTCCGCCGCTTCCATTGGGTGTGGGGGTTACCGGGCTCCACCCTTGACGAGGAGCTGACAGGGAGCCCCTATTTGGTAACCCCGTCGAGCACATGTTCGATGGCGGCTCGTTGGGAAGGCCTGGTGCCCTCCCAACACCCCCTACCAACCAAGCCGGAGTGAGGACGCGCACTTCCCGCGCCCACCGCTGCCGTTGTTGTTGTTGTTGTTGCTGAACCGTGAGGAAGAGCTGCGGGGAGGTATCGGGAGGTCCTAAACTTCCTAATGGTGCCATACAATCACATTCTGGTGCAACGAAGGGTCAGAATTAATGGAAACGAGTCCTTAACTGACATAGACTAAGAATAACTAGCAAGATGTCCTATAGTTGTCTTACATGAGATGCGGTGAACCTGGGCACGACATTTAATGGGGGAAATAGGGGGGACGTCGGGTCTACAGAGTGTTGTTTACAGAAAATGGGACTAGGGAATGGGGGATTTGGGATAGTTGGGAAGTATTGAGGAAATAGGGGAATATTTACAAGCGGATATGGATGGATGCAAATCCCATATCCGCAACAATATTTTGAATAACTCGGTCAATACCAGTCCGAATTTCGCCAAATAAAGGTTCCCGTTATACACAGACACCCCTGTATCCTCCTAGAGGCGAAGTCAGGATGAATTTCGCAAAAAATAAAGTCCTTCGGTGACGAAAATTTAGCATGGGGGTTTCCTATGTAAATTTACCCTGAAGAAATTTTACCTAAAATCCTGGAGATTTCGCGGGGCCAGTTTCTGTCGAGTGTTAAGACGTACTAGCGACTGCGAAATCCGGAATCAGATTTAAAATCCGAGCCTCCGTTAGCTCGAAGGGCCCCCCAAAACAAATCGCATATATTCCTAATGAAAAAACTTCGAAGCTCCTAAATCCCGAATCCCAGACCATCCGATGTCAATCCATATATCCACACCTCGCTACGAACGTTATGCATCTAATGATAAGCAAAAGAACCATCAAAAAATATTTTAAAACCACTTTATTGGACAAAATGAGGTGCAGCCTAGCATCGAGTCGAGACCAAGTCACGCAGACCGACCACGCAACCCGACCCCAAATTCCTCATCGACGATAACTAAGCAATATATTATATGACTCGCACCGTACATGCCTCCTTCTAGTTCTTGTCTTGATATACTCACTCTTAATATACTCACTATCACGACTGAATCCTCTCAGCTCTCAAAAATGGCGTCTGCTCCGCCTCGTGTCCAGTCCAACTCCGAACTCTTCTTCTTTGAAAGACCTTTGACACTCGTGGCGGGGACGTGATGACGTTACTGCGCTTGAGTTTTAGAAAACTAATTTTTATATAAGTTAATATTTTCAATAACTCGGTCGATTTTTACCTAATCCTCGCCAAACAAAGGTAATTTTACCAAAAATCCCCGAAATTTCACGGGTCCAGCCCTATTGAGTGCCTCCGGCCTCTCAAGTCCCTTCACAGAGTCGGGCTAGAGTCAAGCTCAAAAGGGTTTTCTTTCCCCACTGATTCCGTCAAGCCCGTTCCCTTGGCTGTGGCTTCGCTGGATAGTAGATAGGGACAGTGGGAATCTCGTTCATCCCTTCATGCGCGTCACTGATTAGATGACGAAATGGATGAATTTCATTCATTTTCGCTGCATGATTTTTTTCGGGTGACACCATCACAATTTCGGTCTTCGAGGCCGGCCGATAGGCAAAGTGTGACCGGAAGGGACAAGGTTCTCCTGACCACGTGGCCCTTGACTTGGTTTGTCCGCACAATGTGGGCGCTTTCAGGATGAACTTTAGCCGGGGAGCGTTTGGGCGCCCCGGTCTGATACTGCCGCCCACGCGCAGAACAACTTGTGAGTGCACGTGGGTCCCGGCGGTCCCACTGGCCTAGCGCTACCATGTTTAGACAGCGAACTCCATCCCCGGGCACCACGTCTGACTCTCTTATTCAGGGAGCATGGCGACGTGGGCCCGGTAGGACACCCGCGGAGCCCCGGCGGACCAGGGACGCGCGAGCCTACACGTTAGCGTGCTACGGCGGAATCAATGGCTTCGGCCACGGCCGAGCCGATACTCGGCCCGGTCGCCCGGAAATGAACTGGTTCGACGCCCGCGCTAGAGAGGTCGCGGGCGACTGAGATGTATTAACAAATTAGTTAATGAATTTGAGACGTCCGATTTCTAGTGTTTGGAAATTTGGAAGAGCTTGACCCTAGCCTTTCCCTTGCGAGGGCAAGGAGGAACTTAACACTTGACACTTAAGCTTAGTTTGAAGTACACCCTGCCAGCGCTCCCGGTGGGACGGCAGGGCAACCAGAAGGGACGAGGTTCTCCTGACCACGTGGCCCTCGATCTGGGAAGCGAGAGGCGTTCCGTTCCATTAGTGGACGCGCCCCTCACGCCCGACTTTTGGGCGGCCCCGGCAGGCTGTTTGTTTTGACGTTCCGTAACAGGCCCCGCACCCCCACCTCCGGGCCGACCGGGCGACCGGAATGAATCCCGGTGTCCCGATCCGAACCTTCAGAGCGGGCCGGCTGGGGAGTGCCAAGCACCCCGGACCTGCACTTTCCGTCCCTGCGGTCCCAAATACCGGAACCACCCGAATACCACTTCATTCGACAAAATGAGGTGCGGCCTACAGCCTTAGAAAACCAACCCTATATAAGTCAATGCCTCCGACGACACCGGCGCGCATTCGTGCCACGTGACGTGGTGACGTCATCGCGCTTTCACCCTAAAAGACTTATTTGATATAAGTTAATATTTTGATATAAGCCTTAGAAAACCAACCCTATAGAAGTCAATACCTCCGACGACACAGGCGTGCATTCGTGCCGCGTGACGTGGTGACGTTATCGCGCTTTCACCTTAAAAGATTTATTTGATATAAGTTAATATTTTGATATAAGCCTTAGAAAACCAACCCTATAGAAGTCAAATGGTCCAATAAATGGTGATGGGAGGGTGATGGGAGGGTGATGGCAGGGTGATGGGAGGGTGGTGGGAGGGTGATGGGAGGGTGATGGGAGGGTGATGGGAGGGTGATGGGGGAGGGTGATGGGGCAGGGTGATGGGGCAGGGTGATGGGAGGGTGATGGGAGGGTGATGGGAGGGTGATGGGGGAGGGTGATGGGAGGGTGATGGGTGGGTGCAATAATCCGGAGCAATAATCGAAAACCGATTCAAAATGGCCCCTCTCTACGATTTTCCACGATCACATTTTATTTTCACCACTTCAAATCGACCGAATTTCACCAAATAAGATACCACACTCGATGCACTGATGTCCCTTTTACGGCAAAAGTGAAAACAGATTTTAATTTGGAAATAAAACGAAAGCGTGCACAATGGAACCATTCGTGCCGCGTGACGCGGTGACGTCATCGCGCTTCCACCTTAAAAGACTTATTTGATATAAGTTAATATTTCGATATAAGCCTTAGAAAACCAACCCTATATAAGTCAATGCCTCCGACGACACCGGCGCGCATTCGTGCCGCGTGACGTGGTGACGTCATCGCGCTTTCACCTTAAAAGACTTATTTGATATAAGTTAATATTTTGATATAAGCCTTAGAAAACCTCCCCTATAGAAGTCAATATCTCCGACGACACAGGCGTGCATTCGTGCTGCGTGACGTGGTGACGTTATCGCGCTTTCACCTTAAAATATTTATTTGATATAAGTTAATATCTTGATATAAGCCTTAGAAAACCAACCCTATAGAAGTCAAATGGTCCAATAATGGGTGATGGGAGGGTGATGGGAGGGTGATGGCAGGGTGATGGGAGGGTGGTGGGAGGGTGATGGGAGGGTGATGGCAGGGTGATGGGAGGGTGATGGGAGGGTGATGGGAGGGTGATGGCAGGGTGATGGGAGGGTGATGGGAGGGTGATGGCAGGGTGATGGGGGAGGGTGATGGGGCAGGGTGATGGGGCAGGGTGATGGGAGGGTGATGGGAGGGTGATGGGAGGGTGATGGGGGAGGGTGATGGGGGAGGGTGATGGGAGGGTGATGGGAGGGTGCAATAATCCGGTGCAATAATCGAAAACCGATTCAAAATGGCCCCTTGCTACGATTTTCCACGATCACATTTTATTTTCACCACTTCAAATCGACCGAATTTCACCAAATAAGTTACCACAATCGCTGCACTGATGTCATTTTTACGGCAAAAGTGAAAACAGATATTAAATTGGAAATAAAACGAAAGCGTGCACAATGGAACCATTCGTGCCGCGTGACGCGGTGACGTCATTGCACTTCCACCTTAAAAGACTGATTTGAAATAAGTTAATATTTTGATATAAGCCTTAGAAAACCAACCCTATAGAAGTCAGTACCTCCAACGACACAGGTGCGCATTCGTGCCGCGTGACGTGGTGACGTCATCGCGCTTTCACCTTAAAAAGACATTTGATATAAGTTAATATTTTGATATAAGCCTTAGAAAACCAACCCTTTTCAAGTCACTACCTCCGACGACACCGGCGCGCATTCGTGCCGCGTGACGTCATCGCGCTTTCATCTTAAAAGACATTTGATATAAGTTAATATTTTGATATAAGCCTTAGAAAACCAACCCTATATAAGTCAATACCTCCAACGACACAGATGCGCATTCGTGCCGTGTGACGTGGTGACGTCATCGCGCTTTCATCTTAAAAGACATTTGATATAAGTTAATATTTTGATATAAGCCTTAGAAAACCAACCCTATAGAAGTCAATACCTCCGACGACACAGGCGCGCATTCGTGCCGCGTGACGTGGTGACGTCATCGCGCTTTCACCTTAAAAGACTTATTTGATATAAGTTAATATTTATAATGACGTGGTGACTGTTGAGACAGTTCATTTCGGGTGACACCGTCACAATTTCGGTCTTAGAGGCCGGCCGATAGGCACAGTGTGACCGGAAGGGACGAGGTTCTCCTGACCACGTGGCCCTTGACTTGGTTTGTCCGCACAATGCGGGCGCTTCCAGGATGAACTTTAGCCGGGGAGCGTTTGGGCGCCCCGGTGTGATACTGCCGCCCACGCGCATAACAACTTGTGAGTGCACGTGGGTCCCGGCGGTCCCACTGGCCTAGCGCTACCATGTTTAGACAGAGAACTCCGTCCCCGGGCACCACGTCTGACTCTCTTATTCAGTGAGCCATGGTGATGTGGGCACGGTAGGACACCCGCGGAGCCCCGGCGGACCAGGGACGCGCGAGCCTATGCGTTAGCGTGCTACGGCGGAATCAACGTCTTCGGCCACGGCCAGGCCGATACTCGGCCCGGTCGCACCGGAAATGAACTGGTTCGACGCCTGCGCTAGAGAGGTCGCGGGCGACTGAGATGTATTAACCAATTGATTAATTAATTTGAGACGTCCGATTTCTAGTGTTTGGAAATTTGGAAGAGCTTGACCCTAGCCTTTCCCTTGCGAGGGCAAGGAGGAACTTAACACTTGACACTTAAGCCTAGTTTGAAGTACACCCTGCCAGCACCCACGGCGGGACGGCAAGGCAACCAGAAGGGACGAAGTTCTCCTGACCACGTGGCCCTCGATCTGGGAAGCGAGAGGCGTTCCATTAGTGGACGCGCCCCTCACGCCCGACTTTTGGGCGGCCCCCGGCAGGCCGTTTGTTTTGACGTTCCGTGACAGGCCCCGCACCCCCACCTCCGGGCCGACCGGGGCGACCGGAATGAATCCCGGTGTCCCGATCCGAACCTTCAGAGCGGGCCGGCTGGGGAGTGCCAAGCACCCCGAACCTGCACTTTCCGTCCCTGCGGTCCCAAATACCAGAACCACCCGAATACCACTTTATTCAACAAAATGAGGTGCGGCCTACAGCCTTAGAAAACCAACCCTATATAAGTCAATACCTCCAACGACATAGGCGCGCATTCGTGCCGCGTGACGTGGTGACGTCATCGCGCTTTCACCTTAAAAGACTTATTTGATATAAGTTAATATCTTGATATAAGCCTTAGAAAACCAACCCTATAGAAGTCAATACCTCCAACGATACAGGCGCGCATTCGTGCCGCGTGACGTGGTGACATCATCGCGTTTTCACCTTAAAAGACCAATTTGATATAAGTTAATATTTTGATATAAGCCTCAGAAAACCAACCCTATAGAAGTCAAATGGTCCAATAAAGGGTGATGGGAGGGTGATGGGAGGGTGATGGCAAGGTGATGGGAGGGTGGTGGGAGGGTGATGGGAGGGGTGGTGGGAGGGTGATGGCAGGGTGATGGGAGGGTGATTGGAGGGTGATGGGAGGGTGATGGGAGGGTGATGGCAGGGTGATGGGAGGGTGATGGGAGGGTGATGGCAGGGTGATGGGGGAGGGTGATGGGGCAGGGTGATGGGGCAGGGTGATGGGAGGGTGATGGGAGGGTGATGGGGGAGGGTGATGGGGGAGGGTGATGGGAGGGTGCAATAATCCGGTGCAATAATCGAAAACCGATTCGAAATGGCCCCTCGCTACGATTTTCCACGATCACATTTTATTTTCACCACTTCAAATCGACCGAATTTCACCAAATAAGATACCACATTCGATGCACTGATGTCATTTTTACGGCAAAAGTGAAAACAGATTTTAATTTGGAAATAAAACGAAAGCGTGCACAATGGACCCATTCATGCCGCGTGACGCGGTGACGTCATCGCGCTTCCACCTTAAAAGACTTATTTGATATAAGTTAATATTTTGATATAAGCCTTAGAAAACCAACCCTATAGAAGTCAATACCTCCAACGACACAGGTGCGCATTCGTGCCGCGTGACGCGTTGACGTCATCGCGCTTCCACCTTAAAAGACTTATTTGATATAAGTGAATATTTTGATATAAGCCTAAGAAAACCAACCCTATAGAAGTACAATGGTCCAATAAAGGGTGATGGGAGGGTGATGGGAGGGTGATGGGAGGGTGATGGGAGGGGGATGGGAGGGTGATGGGAGGGTGATGGGAGGGTGATGGAAGGGTGATCCCATTCTATAGGGTTGACTTCTATAGGGTTGGTTTTCTAAGGCTTATATCAAAATATTAACTTATATCAAATAAATCTTTTAAGGTGAAAGCGCGATAACGTCACCACGTCACGTGGCACGAATGCACGCCTGTGTCGTCGGAGGTATTGACTTGTATAGGGTTGGTTTTCTAAGGCTTATAGCAAAATATTAACTTATATCAAATGTCTTTTAAGATGAAAGCGCGATGACGTCACCACGTCACGCGGCACGAATGCGCACCTCTGTCGTTGGAGGTATTGACTTCTATAGGGTTGGTTTTCTAAGGCTTATATCAAAATATTAACTTATATCAAATAAGTCTTTTTAAGGTGAAAGCGCGATGATGTCACCACGTCACGCGGCACGAATGCGCGCCTGTGTCGTTGGAGGTACTGACTTCTATAGGGTTGGTTTTCTAAGGCTTATATCAAAATATTAACTTACATCAAATAAATCTTTTAAGGTGAAAGCGCGATGACGTCACCACGTCACGCGGCACGAATGCGCGCCTGTGTCGTTGGAGGTATTGACTTCTATAGGGTTGGTTTTCTAAGGCTTATATCAAGATATTAACTTATATCAAATAAGTATTTTAAGGTGAAAACGCGATGACGTCACCACGTCACGCAGCACGAATGCGCACCTGTATCGTTGGAGGTATTGACTCATATAGGGTTGGTTTTCTAAGGCTTATATCAAAATATTAACTTATATCAAATAAGTCTTTTTAAGGTGGAAGCGCGATGACGTCACCGCGTCACGTGGCACGAATGGTTCCATTGTGCACGCTTTCGTTTTATTTCCAAAATAAAATCTGTTTTCACTTTTGCCGTAAAAATGACATCAGTGCAGCGAGTGTGGTATCTTATTTGGTGAAATTCGGTCGATTTGAAGTGGTGAAAATAAAATGTGATCGTGGAAAATCATAGCGAGGGGCCATTTTGAATCGGTTTTCGATTATTGCACCGGATTATTGCACCCTCCCATCACCCTCCCATCACCCTCCCCCATCACTCTCCCCCATCACCCTCCCATCACCCTCCCATCACCCTCCCATCACCCTGCCCCATCACCCTGCCCCATCACCCTCCCCCATCACCTGCCATCACCCTCCATCACCCTGCCATCACCCTGCCATCACCCTCCCATCACCCTGCCATCACCCTCCCATCACCCTCCCATCACCCTGCCATCACCCTCCCATCACCCTCCCATCAACCCTGCCATAACCCTCCCATCACCCTGTCGTTGGAGGTATTGACTTATATAGGGTTGGTTTTCTAAGGCTGTAGGCCGCACCTCATTTTGTCGAATAAAGTGGTATTCGGGTGGTTCCGGTATTTGGGACCGCAGGGCAGGTACGGGGTGCTTGGCACTCCCCAGCCGGCCCGCTCTGAAGGTTCGGATCGGGACACCGGGATTCATTCCGGTCGCCCGGTCGGCCCGGAGGTGGGGGTGCGGGGCCTGTCACGGAACGTCAAAACAAACGGCCTGCCGGGGCCGCCCAAAAGTCGGGCGTGAGGGGCGCGTCCACTAATGGAACGCCTCTCGCTTCCCAGATCGAGGGCCACTTGGTCAGGAGAACTTCGTCCCTTCTGGTTGCCTTGCCGTCCCGCCGTGGGCGCTGGCAGGGTGTACTTCAAACTAGGCTTAAGTGTCAAGTGTTAAGTTCCTCCTTGCCCTCGCAAGGGAAAGGCTAGGGTCAAGCTCTTCCAAATTTCCAAACACTAGAAATCGGACGTCTCAAATTAATTAATCAATTGGTTAATACATCTCAGTCGCC